>NC_056746.1:843136129-843436129 GCF_019279795.1 Protopterus annectens
GTAATAAATCTTTTTGAATGAGTGCTGATGCTCCAGTCATTTTCTAAACCATTCTTCCTGGTAAATGTTGCAGTAGCATCGAGCTTCTTATTCTTAGCAGCAGTCCCTAGCTTTTTCTGCAGGATCCCCAGACGTTTCCAGGTTGTGTTAGTGTCTCCAAAGTATCCTGTTGAGATGTGTTTATTGTATATTACTATTTCAGGAGTAAGTGTAACAAAACACACCTCATTTAGAGAAGTGGACGTAACTCGCATTTTTTTTCTGAGAGACCTGACTCGGAGGGCAAAGCCATACTTAAGTCGCGGTCGATATTTCTTTAACTTCTTGTATATGATTGGATGAATTATTTCTGTAAGTAGTTTGTATTTGTATTTCTGTCGGAAGTCCAGGAGTGGATGCAGTGCTTATTTTAAAAAGTTTACATTTTGATACTTTTGAGCCTGCATGTTTGTTTTCCATTGTTTTATTTTAGACAGTGGCTGTGTTGACTTATCCAGCAGAGCAGATTCTCCATCATGTAAGAGAAGATACCTTGGTCTTGGTCTTTAAGAACCTTGTAACTTGAACCTGCGTATTGGTGTTTAGATAGAACAGGATGGCAGCAATTTGGCTGCCTTGCATCTTAGTTATAGCTTTACTTTATTTTAGGTTGTGCAGCCCAACTAATTTTTGTCAGTTCAGTCTATACATATTGCTGTTATTTCATATATGTTTTTTTACTATATGTTGATTACAGTAGTTTGTGCTACCTGATTTTTGTCAGCATTTGGGCTGCTGCAAAGTGTTTGGAAATGTTATAGTGCTGTAGAGCTGCAGATATTTTAAAATATGGCAGTGTGTGGGCCCACTGAATGTATATTAGAACTCAAGACTTGTTTTCTGTTAACATATGAATTTGCTTATAGTATTAATTCAGAGGCCCCTGCTTTTCTGTGCGCATCTGCTTTTATAAATGGACCAGAGCTTGTACCATGTTATAGTCCTGGAGCTCTCTGCTTAGTGTGGCTCTGGTGGATCTTTTTAGTTAACTTTGTGAGGTCAGTTTTCAGTCCAATTTACCAGAGCTTCAATGTTTGTGCTGGAGTTTATTCGTGGTGTCTGGGACAGTACTTTGTTTTCATATTTGTCAGTTTATATTTCAGCAGGTTCTGTGGGTCTCTGCCTTTGACCTTTGCACTTATGGCCTTGTTGCTGATACTAGTTTTGCTTATGGACCTGAGAGTTTCAGTGGCAGTCTTTGACCTGTTTTGAGCAGTGGCTGTACAACTTGTGTTTGTGTTATGCTTTTTTTGTGACCTTTATGGCTGCACATTGCTGACCTTCAGCTTGCTGCCAGGTTCTCTCTTTGTTCCCCCTCCAGCTTATCCCAACCCACATCAAGGGCCATTGAGGAGATCGAGGAACCTGAGGTAGCATGCCATTGTTACTGGCAAATGTTTTTTTTATGTCCCAACTTTGTCCTATCCCTTATGAACAAAAGTGGCATCCTTAGGATGGCCATGTATTGCCCTGCTACTTTGGTGACGCAGCCACTACCCATGCCTCCATAATGCAACACACCTGGCTGATCATGCCCAGCTTCCACTGAAGATTTACTGTAAGGTGTGCCTGAGTAGATGCTTCCCCAATTTCCAGTAAGTAGAGGTATATCTAAAGTGGGACGAAGGGGTAGAAAACCTGGGAGCAGAGTGTTAGTGGGCATGCTAGACAGATCCTAACTGGTGTTCAGTGCATCGTATATGATCAGAAATAAGAGTTGCAGCACTCGGTGTCTTCTCTGCCTTAATGGCATTCATTTCTGAATACTGGTATTAAATGTGCAGTCAGAAATGAAATGCTGTAGCACTCCATCAGTGGTATAAACTGTAACAGCCACTTGCTACACATGTAGCAGTCAGTTTGCAGCAGTTTAAAAGGCAAGATGAGCTTCCTTTTCTTTTTCCCACTCTACTTAAAGTTGCAGGGAATAGCCAGAATGGGACACGGTTATGGGCACAACTATACCAATAAGGTACTTTTGCAGCCTCTGACCCTTATTTGTTGGTTATATGAGGACTGTGACAAAGCCCCTTTGAAGCCAGTCATTACCTACAGATAAAGACATGTCACAATGAACTGAGTTGAGAGTCCTCACATAGAGGCTGTACCAGAAGTACCACCTTAGGCTCTTGTGTTTGAAGCATGCTGTGTTTTTTCAGAATGGTCAGACAATGTACCCACTCTTTAACTAGGGAGGATAATCCATGGCTGGAGTGTGGAGGAATGGGCCCCAATCCTCTAACGTGGCAGCTTCACATGGGAGGACTCGGAAGCTGAGGCATTGGTACCCACATCCAGCTCATTGTCTATCCCCATAAGGTCATAGGTGGTTGCTAAACTTACCCCAAATTTACCAAAATACTGCTGACCTGTCATTACCCCCAAGAAATTTTATGGTTACGTTTTAGGCTTCTACACAGACTGCCTATGTCCATTAGGGATTTTGGTGCCAAACAAGGGGTAAATTTGTGACTTCCCATCCATCATTTCAAGTTGCATTTGAATAGAGTTAAGGATGAGTTGTGCTTCACATGGATAGGAAAGCCTGTTCCACAGAAGTGGTAATCTTTGAGACACATAACCTGTCTCTCTGTCATGTCCTGTTTGTTGCAGACAAGGTTCTGATGCTGTTTTGCAAATGTACAACAAATCCATCGGTGTAGGTACTATATATAGTATTCATTAGATCTGTCATTGAGTACAATGCCCCATTGGTATGTACTTCCAGGCATATCCGACAGTTGGAACATCCACAGAGATTCATCACTAAACAAACAAAACACAGGCTATAGGTAACATGTCCTATGCAGACCACCTCAAGGCCCTATCCCTGTATTCTGTTTCCTACAAGCTGTTGAGGGGAAGATCTATGCCTGGCATACAAGGCATTGTTAGACCCCAGTCTTATGGACCTCCTGCATATCTGCAAAAAACACAGCACCAGAATTACCAATTCTAAAGCAGAGTGCTGGACCAGTTTGGAAAGAAAGTGTATATATCTGCTACTCTGACCCTTAGAGACTTTAATTGTCAGACACTTGTATCCAAGTTCCAGTTTGCTCGCCTAGACCATGAGCGAGAAGTTAGTGTCACATGGAATGTGAGGCAGAGCTGACTTAGTCAGTCGGTCAGGTGGGTAAATACTTTGTGTGGTTATGATGCTTTGGATGAAGCATCAAGGAGAGCAGCTGTAGAGTCAGTG
This sequence comes from Protopterus annectens, assembly GCF_019279795.1. Lineage (NCBI taxonomy): Eukaryota > Metazoa > Chordata > Ceratodontiformes > Protopteridae > Protopterus > Protopterus annectens. The sequence continues at coordinate 843,139,371 of NC_056746.1, forward strand.
ATGAGACAACATGCCTGGATAAGACTACAGCCCCTGTTAGAGGATGTCAAGATGCAATCCTTAGTGCTGCTTTGGATAAGAAGTATTTTTTCAGTAACCCCACTGGTGAGGTATTAGAAAATAAAATTAGGGAAGTAGGGAGACTATGTGCTCAGGAAACAGTTTTCTAAACCCCCTCCTGTATGCCTAGGTATGATAAGAGTTGCCCATGTAAGCTTGTGTCTTTCTGCTGCAGGGAAGGAAAAGGTAGGCAAGCCAAGGGTAAGAAAAAGCCAGCACAAGAGATGACAGTGAGATGACAAGGTGAAGCCTGGGGCCTTCAGGGCCCTGTGCCCCCCTACATAACAACCATGACTACCTGGAACCCCCCCCCCCCAAAAAAAAAAAAAACACTCAAGCTTTGTCCCTTACCCATCTCTCCATCTCCGTAAATATGAAAGTAGAAAAGCATCACAAAAGAGAAATCGTTGCTGTCTCAGTGTTGCAAACTGCAGTTCCTTTGAAAACCAAGAGAGATTCTTAGTAAACTGTGTTAGCAATACTGCTGAAGCATTTCCAGTTGAGCTTATTAACCTCAAAGTTCTGCATTCCCAGGTAAAGTGTAAGAAGATGCTTGCAACATGTCAAGAAAAACAGGCTTTAAGAATAAAATCAGAGTGAAATATGGCACGCAGATTGACCAAGGAGGAGTGTTTAACTTGTAGACCAAGCTGCAGGTGTAGCTAGATGTCAGAAATTGAATATGTGGAGATGGCAAACAGGCAGGAGTTTAAAAACAATGGTAGACCTTGTCTGCTACCTGTGTTTCCACTTCTAAGTTTCAGAAGCAGCATATAGAAATGAATGAGCGTTGCAAGCATTATCTTTTAAAATCAGAGTGGCTTTCTTAGGAAGATAATGGTCAGAAGCAAGGAACACTCGTGTATGAAGTGTGAAATTGAAAAGGAAATGACGACACTTTGAAAAAAACGGAACTCGTGCTAAGGCAATTACACACACATTCTTGAGAGAGATTCAAATGATAACTTGATAAAAACAGTGGATAAAGAATGCTTGACAGAAAATGTTGTACATATTGCAGATGAAAATGGCAGTTAGACTGCTCTGAGATATTTTTTTCACACTGTGTGGTTTCCTAGCAACTTCTGATGTGGTCAACTCAGGAAATTAAGTTTCACCTTGGCAGAAAGTGGGAAAGATTACTGGAGGAGAAAAGAACAAGCATAAAAGAGGAAGGGGTCCCTATCAGTTGATTGAGTTCTTAGACACCTGAACTGCATATGGTCGAGTTTTTGAAAATTCAAAGCTTTTGAATGGAGATTGTGGTACAGTGAGAATCAGGAAATGTACCCTTTTTCTCACTGTAGTGCAATCTCGATGTTGATAATATATAATTTGCAGGGGGGCTTGGAAACTTGATCTTATGGTCTCTTTGATATTTTATTCAAGTTTCCGAAAGGAAAAATGAGCTACCTTAACACTACAAAGAAAGCAACAAAACCTAAGGGGAACACTTGAAATAGATGTTTGACTTCAAAACTGACAGCTAAAGAAATTTTGTCTGTGATTCCTTGCTAACGGGTATGAAAGACAGATGCTTTCTCATTCCCATAGATGGGAATGTTCTGTTTGCTTTTCCACTCTTTCCACTGATATCCAGGGTTTTTCTAAAGATTCAGAACTCCCCACAGGTAGAGTTGGTGACTCACTTTTGGCCCCAGCAACAGTGAGTGGTTCTCCCTTCTTTTGAAAATGGCCAAGGGTAATTTCCACATGCTTCTTCACAGACTGGATTTACTCATACAAGACAGAAATTGTTTCATACACCCCAGTCTGAAAACACTTCAGTTGACTGCCTGGATTATAGAGTATTTATACCCTCTAGGCATGTGGGACTAAAGGAGGCTTAAAAATGCTCCAAGGAAATTATATATGTGCAAGTGGAGGAGATTTTCTAGTTGGTTTCACTCTAAGAACCAGGACCCTTTTTAGTCCTGGATGCCTCTATTTGTAGAATATTTGTATGAGTTGCTGTCCTGTGGCCTTTCGTATTCTGTCGAGTCATCTTTTGGTAATTTCTGCTTGTCAAACTTAGTGTTGCCCCTCTTTCTTCCTGTCTACAAGACCAGCAGTAATTTTGATAGGAGATTTCATGCATCTGTTCACTTAGAAAACAGGTGGATTAACTTCATGCTTGAAAAACTAACACCACATGCGAACCAGTTTGTCAGGCTGATTTTAGGTTCTTGACTCTGAAAACTATGTTACTCATTGCTCTGCTTTCTGCCAAAAGAGTATGAGTAGCAAGCTCATATGGTGAAGTGAGTCAACCCTACTTAATTTTCCACCTGGACATGGTTTCTTTGAGAACAAATCCTTTTATTCCTAAAGTGGTTTGTGTTTCTCTTTAACCTTTTTATTAATCTTCATGTCTTCGATCCAGAACCTAAAGACAGGGGGGAAAAGAATTTTCCATACACTGAACGTCCACAGGCAACTCAGATACTAGTTGGCCATAACAAAATCCTTCAGGTTTGTTTCCTGTTGAGATGAGAGAAAAGGACAACCTGTGTCAAAGCAGACAGTTTCTAGATGGTCGTCTCATACTGTTTCCTTCTGTTATTCTCCCTAAGCCAAGCTAGATGTTCTTCGTGTTTCTCTGTTGCAGTCATCTCACTTGGGTTATCTGCCTGCAGGTAGCCCTCAGTTGGCCCGAATACCAGAGACATAGTATTTCTGTGTCAGTTGCTGTCGCTTCAGGACTGATGTCAGGTTGTCAGGGGTATAAAAGCAGGCAGCCGCCGCCATTACATCGGTCTTTCTTGCTGAGGAGCCCAAAGCAGAAGCAGTTCACACGAGTGCCGCTCTGCCGTTACCCGAGTTTTCATTTCTGAATCGAATCATCCTGTAGTCTTCTAAAGCTAAGTACCCCATTGGAGATCCTTTTTTCTTGCAATTTTCTAACAATTGTCTCACCTGTGGAAAGCAAATACCACACCGAGATTTCCATTCTTACTGCGTCGCCTGTTTAGGCCCAGACCACAATGTACCTTGCTGTCGGTTTTGTGCCTTGTTCAGCGCCCAAACTATTCGTCGTCTGGCCCGTATTGTCGCTAAATACTTTCGTTCTCGATCTCTGAATACGGAAATGGATTCAGTAAGCCATCCGACTACCGATCTTCTGAAAAAACGTAAGGATAAAGACAGAGACAGACCGCACAGGTCCAAAACTGCCGACACTTCCGTTAAGCTAGTCGCTAGTTCGCTGGTACTCAGTGAGGCACTTTCACAGCACCTGATGCCCGCTTCAATGGATTCACAGGCCTCTACCGAGACCCGTTCGGAGTCCGGTTTGCCACGAGACTCATCGACATACGGAACCTGCGGATGTCTCTTCCTTGGATGGGTCCGGAACCGCTGAGCATGCACTGGCTTCTGAGGAAGTTCTACACACTACCGATATTTGACACAAACAGACGACTTTCCCGTCTTCAGTTCTGTCTAAAACTACCGAGTTTCTAAGGCCAAGAGAACGAGCTATGCCTAAAAATACAACGACCCAAACTCAAGCACCTGCTTCCTTGTCACAACATCAAATGCTTAAAATGGCAGAAGACCTTATTATGCTAATTAGGGGAAGCCAGCCTTCAACTGCTAAGAGAAAGAGGCCTGTCCCCAGCAGCTTTAACAGATCGAGTCCAACGACTCTGAGGTATCTGATTATGAAGACATGCCTTTATCTGCTTATGAGGATTCAGATGCAGAGGAATCCGTTCCCTCTGCTTTGCCTCCAGAGGATTTTTCTTTTGGTGAAACCTTGCATACTTTAAGAGAGCATTTCCACTGGGAATGCCAAGACTATCCTCAGTCTAAAAAAAGACTCTTGAGAATTTCTAGATTTGTCACAACATAGGCCTTTAGCAATACCCCCAGTCCTGGATGTTGCAGATGGTGTTTTTATGGAATCCATTCTAACTCCTGATACTTTACCTCCTGCTCCTAGGAAACCAGACAGGTACTACAGAGTACCTGACTCTCAAAAATTCCTTTTCAAAAATCCTACTGCTGACCAGAGGTCATCTGTCAGGGGTTTAAAGGTATCAAAGCAACTACAGCTAAGAATCCCACCCCTTCGGACAGGGATTCTAGAGCTTTAGACAGACGGGGTAAGAAAGTGTACACCTCTGCAGCTCTCGCCATTAGGGCTTTGAATTGCCAATTTCACATGCTAAAGTACCAACAACATATCATGGAACTTAAGCAAAAATTCACTACCTTTACAGACTGTGCAGAAAATAAAGAATTACAAGAGCTTATGCGTTCTGCAAGCCAAGTCAGCAAGCCTACTTTGCAATGTGGCTTTGATGCCCTAGAAGCATCTTGCAGGGCAGCAGTCACTGGTTCTGTACTGAGAAGGCATGCTTGGCTTAAGGAGCAGACCTTGCCAGACCATGTCAAATCAAAATTGCTAGATGCTCCTTTGAACATGAACATTGGCACCAAAGCAGAAGAGGTTCTTAAAAAGATGGAAGAAAAAGCTAAATCTATGCAGACAGTCAAAGATTTCTTGCAAGTACAGCCTTCTAGATTTAGTAATCATTGCCCCTCGAAGCACTGGTCCTTTACAGCCCCCTCAAGGCCATCTCAAACTAGACCAAGGGGAAACAGACCCCCCCCAGACTACAGTCTCAGGGTATGCAGAGATCTAAGCAGTGGAGTGCCTCCACTTCAAAAACAGGGAGTGCTAAGCCACACCCTTATGGAAAGAATTCACAATGACTTCTCAACTCCACTCCCCACCTCTGCCCAACTGCTCATGCCCCTAGGAGGAAAACTTGCCCATCATGCAAAAACTGAACTTCCATCACCAAAGACCGATGGGTTCTCAACACTGTATCCCAGGGGTACAAATTTTACTTCCACTCTTTACCAACCCAAAAAGGGTTCCCAGACCTTCCTCCAAACCAGTGGGCAGAGACACAAAACCAAGTTCAATCCCTGCTCTCCATAAGGGCAATTCAGCCTGTTCCTGCAGAACAGATAGGTCAAGGGTTCTATTCCAGACTTTTCCTGGTACCCAGAAAAGAGGGCACTTGGCACCCAATCCTAGATCTTTCCATTCTAAACACCTTCCTAGTGGTACCAAATTCAAAATGCTCACCCTTAAGCAGCTTCTTCCTATGCTGGCTAAAGATGCCTGGTTAGCCACCCTAGACCTAAAAGAAGCCTATCTGCACATCCCTATCAGGGACTCATGCAGGAAATACCTACACTTCAGGGCAGGATCTATGCATTATCAGTTCAATGCACTTCCCTTTGGCTTATCCACTGCTCCCAGAGTATTCACAAAATGCCTGGCTCCAGCCATTGCCTACTGCAGACAGAGAAAAAAATCAACTTTTCCCATACTTGGACGACTGCCTGATAAAGGCAGACACTCAGGAATTGCTGTTGCAGCACCTGACATTTGCAAAACAACTTTCTAACCTCCCTGGGGTACACCAGAAATCAAAACTAGTCCCCAGTCAAAAGATTGTATTCCTGGGAGCAAGCTTGGACACAGCATCCCAGATGGCATTCCTTACTCCAGAAAAACAAGCCTACCTGACAGGCTACTTCACTCAGATGGCCACCAGAACCCAGCTATCCATAAGGAAAATCCTGCAGGCCCTAGGGTTCATGGCCTCATGCATCCTACTAATTCCGTATGCCAGACTGCATATGAGGAAACTTCAATGGCACATAAAAAGTCTTTTGTGCCAACATTCTCAGGACCTGGAAACTGTCATTCCTATCATACCTTGTGTAAGGACAGAGTTTCTTTGGTGGGCAGCAACATGCAACCACAAGGGAATTCCCTTTACTCAACCCCATGCCGCCCAGACCCTAACCACAGATGCATCAGACTATGCCTATGGGGCACACCTGGACAACAAGTGCATTCAGGGCCAGTGGAGCCCAAGGCAAATTTCATCCGCACATCAACCAAACAGAGATGCTAGCTGTTCAGCATGCTCTAACAGCTTTCAGATCCCTAGTCTCACCAGGACCCCTGCTAATAAAAACAGACAACACCACAGTTATGTGGTACATCAACAAGCAGGGGGGAACCCACTCTTACCCTCTCTGCAGGCTAGCCATGGCCCTGTGGAACATGGCCTTGGGCATACAGGTCCTTCTGCAAGCTCATTTCCTGCCAGGCAAACAAAACTTACTGGCAGATGACTTGAGCAGAAATCTCCTAGACCCACATGAGTAGCAATTAGAGCCCAACACCTTCGGCCTTCTGATTCAGAAATGGGGGACCACAGAGGTGGATCTCTTTGCCTCCCCCCACAATCACCAGCTCAGCAAATTCTGCACCAGGACACCTCACAGCAGGGCCTGGAAAGTGGATGGCCTATCCTTCTAGTGGGTAAACCTCTCAGTCTGTGCATTTCCCCCTCTGCCCCTTCTCTTAAGAATATTGCTCAAGATAAGACAGGACAGACCAAGGGCAATCCTGATTGGCCATGCTAGCACTGGTACCCTCTACTGCGCAGCCTGTCACTGGTGCCACCCTGGCTCCTACCCCAGAGCCCGACCCTCCTCACTCAGCAGGGGGGACAGATCTTGCATCCGCAACTGCAAACCCTGAATCTTGCAGCCTGGCTTATTCCTCAAATTCTCCCCCAGTGACCAGCCTAAGCAAGCAGGTGCTGGACGTCATTCTTGAAGCCAGAAGACCCAGTACAAGAAAATCCTATGCTGATAAGTGGAAAAGGTATTGCTCCTGGATTCAGTCTAAAGGAGAGGACACAACTCTGCCCTCCCTGACTCTAATCCTGGATTACATAGCAGATCTACTCCACAGAGGCCTATCCTTCTCCTCCATAAAGATCCATGCCTTTGCCATCTTGGCTCATTTAAAACACTGAGCCACCCTTCTTCTCTCACCCTCTCATCAAACAGTTCCTGAGAGGGGCAAACAACTTAAGGCCACCAAGGAAAGCACCCACCCCTGCTTGGGACCTTAACTTTGTACTGGAAAAGCTCACGCTACCCCGTTTTGAGCCTGCAGCGTCAGCAGAGTTAAAATTCCTCTCTCGGAAAACTTCATTGCTTCTGGCCATCAGTTCAGCTAGAAGAGTGTCTGAGCTACAAGCACTAATGGCTGTGGAACCCTTCATTATTTTTCATGCTGACAGGGTCTCCCTCAGGACTAATCCTTCCTTTATGCCTAAAGTGGTGTCCAGTGTGGCTCTCAACCAATCTATCCATTTGCCAACCTTCTTCTCTAATCCTCAAAATAAAGGGGAAAGGATCCTGCACTCCTTGGACGTGCACAGACAGCTCAGATTCTACCTGGATAGGACTAAGACCTTCAGGAAATCTGACCAGTTATTACTCAGTTGTGCACCAGGGGCAGAGGGCAAGGCCATTTCAAAATGGACAGTTTCCAAATGGATAGCACACTTATCCATTTCTGCTACAAACACCATGGGAAACCAATCCCTCAGGGGGTCAGAAAACATCCAACTAGGGCAACTTCTGCCTCTACAGCATTCCTTAGGGGAGTCCCTACCAGGGACATTCTGGAGGCTGCTACCTGGAGTACTGTAAACACATTCACCAAGCATTACCACCTGCCTATATTTTCCAAATCCATCCTAGCCAGCCCAAACTCTTCTTGACTGCCTCCATCCTTTCTTCAGCTTTGGGAATCAAGTGTGATGACTGCAACAGTGAAACAAGAAGAACATAATACAGTTGTGTACACCTACTATAAATGTAGATGTTCGAGTGTATTCACTGTTGCAGTCCTGGTTTCCCTCCCTCAAGCCCCCTTCTCTTTCTCTCTCCTCCCTGTGTATATTACTCACCCCTGGCAGGGGTATTGGCATTTGTATTTACTTTTTACTGGTGGTGATTTTCCCACCATAGCTTAGCTCTCTCTTGGGGGACTCCTGACATTTGGGGCAAGAAAAACTGATGTAATGGCATTGGCTGCCTGTTTTTATACCCACTGACGACCTGACATCAGTCCTGGAGTGACAGCAACCAACGCAGAAATACTAAGTCTCTGGTATTAAGGCGGACTGAGGACTACCTGCAGGCAGATAGCACTCAAACATCTACATTTATGGTAATTCTACACAACTGTACTTCCTAGGTAGAGTTGGGGGACCTCTCTACCAGTGCTTTTGTCTGGTGCATTTTTGGAAGGATCTATATCACATCGAAGTGTCAAAACTTCGAATGTGAAAACATCGAACCCAAAACTCCAAAAGCTGAATACACTGAAGACTGAGAAGAGCGATTTTTTTTTTTTCCCCAGGGAAAAAAAAATTACTGTTCCAGTACAAAATGCGAAACACACGAACATTACAAACTAATTCTAATGTGGGGCGCTGTGCCTCCCACACCGCCCTACTTAAATATACCTACTCCGAGATCGCACCACAGTGGAGGAAATAGCGAAGCCGCAGAAACGGCCCACCAAATTCTTTCCCTGGGAAAGTATTCGATGTTCCGCAGCTTCGTAATTTTCAGACTTTGAACTTCCAAGTTTGGGGTTTTGGCTTTTGAATTTATCAGTGTTCAAACTTTTGATGTATACCCTTTTTGGAAAGGGTTGGACTCAAAAGTATTTTAGAGACAGCAACTTGAGCCTCTGTGCACACTTACACAAACATTAAACCAAATTTCTTTTCTATGTCCAGAAAAGGCTTTGCTAGGACCATTCTCCAGGTGTTGGATTTTTAATTTCCATCCATCTCCCTGTATAATCCTAAGCTTTGATAGCCTACCCATAAGATGTTGGCAAATGCAGCAGTGATCTAATGTTAAACATAGTACAGTTGTGTAAGTAAACTTACTTTAACAGTAGATATTCTTATAGATCACAGATGCTGTAGCATCCCCCTTGGTCTGGGTTGCGTATATTGCCTGGGTGTGGATTGCATGTACTTTTTGTATACATTTACAGATGTTTATAAGTTTGTTTCTGTAGTACTAACATTTTAAGGGCATTAGTCTCCTTTTTTGAGGCAAGAAACTTTTGGTGCCCTGACCACTGATTTTATGTGGCTCTTCTTGAACAACACAGTGTCTAGGGCTCATGGAAAATGTACTGAAGCTTTAAAGTTGGTCAACCGGTCATATCTGTGGTAGGATATAACCCATAGAGAATGATCTATTAGAATATTTACTATTCTGGTACATTTACTTACACAATGGTACATATCAGGCAATATTTGTGCACCCTACTAATTATCCCTTTTTTAACAGCAGCTTGTGTTCTAGGCTCAGTTAAAAACTCCACTGTAGCTAGTCTTACAGTTAGCATTCCCCTACCGCTTTCTATTTTCCTGTACTCTATTAATATTTGGTAGGTAAAGCAATCTCTAACCTGCAGTCCAAACTTCTGCTTGGCCTTATCCCATTCTGTTATCTTTCCCAGTGTCATTGTTTGCTCACAATACCTTGGTTCCTTCGCTAATTTTCTCCAGTAAATTCCATCACCCTCTTAGCTGTTTTGTATACCCCTGGTTGTAGTTATCCTTATTGTCCAAACCTCTGTTCACCATTTCCATGTTGGCTTGGCTCTTAAAATGCTTACTGCTACTTTAGCAACCAGGCTGCATATTTTATTTGTATTGTCTTTAAGGACCTGCATCCAAAATCTTGCTTGTCCTCATTTTTGCCTGCCCTGTTTCATTATTCCTTTTCACTTTGTTGTATAACCTCTGCTTGTGTGGTGTATGAGGCTTAACTTGGTAGCTCTAAAATACCCCTTCAAATCAGTTAATCTTAAATCACCATGTTCAATGGGAAGAATCAGTTTATCTCATTTAACTCTTTTTTTTTTTTTTTTCTCTAGTTTTTCTTGATTGCCTTAGCATTTATATCCTTGAATTTGGGAGCCCCTTTATTTTCTTTCCCTATGGTTTTATATGTACAGCATATAACAAAGGGGAAAGTGGACAGCCCTGCCTTGTCCTTTGTTCAAATACATAATGTAGAGGAACCCTCCCACCTTAAATCTTGCCTCCAACCCTTAATATATCCTCATAATTAACCCTATTCTCTCAGGAAATACAAATGTTTCCATTGCCCTATTCATAAAATCCCAGTTGAATCTGTCAAATACTTTTCCTGCATGAAGACCCACTGATAAAAAATGCTCTATTAAAGTTGCATTCTGTGACAGTCTGGTTCATCATTGTTCTAATAATTATGTCAAATGTTTGCCTCCCCTCCATATATCCACATTGACCGTATCTATCAATTTTGGCAACACCTTGGCCATTTTCTTAGCTTGTATAGACATAAACACTTTATAAATCAAGGTTTAAAACTGAAATGAATCTGTATAAAGCTGGGCCTGAAGGGACTTTACTCTCTTTAGGTAATGCAGCCACCACAGCCCCGTTTTTTTTTTTTACATACCCTTAAAACATTGTAGATCTTTATCACTTTCTTCCCTCCTAACTTCCAAGCTTCCACAGGAATACTGTTGGTTTCCTGAGACTTACTACTCATTGATTGCACATCATGTTTTTATCTAATCACTTCTTATCCTAACTACTAAATGCTAAGCCTCATCTTCCCCTAATCTTGGCATAATTAAATATTGTGTAAATGTTTCCATTTTTGCCTCTTTTTGGTTTCTGCATTTGTCTACTTGATGCAACTTTTCATAGAATTTTTGAAATATCTCTAATGCCTCTATAGATCTATTTTTTTTTGTTATAAGCGACATTTGTTTGCAGATATTTTTGTTGCCTAAGTCATTAGGCTGAAAGTTTTTCACCTCTGAGGTTATCAGGAAAAAAAACAGTTGCTTAACAGCAACATTTCTAAACTCATACATGTTATCTACATACTAATTTATTTTCTATTTAACATTTTGCCATTGTTTCTCCTCTTGCTCTGTGTTCTACTTATTCTTCAATTTGTTAACCTTTCGAAATAATTCTTGTTACTTTCCCACTCGGTAGCTATCCCTTCTGAAGACATTTTTTATTTTCCCTAATAACACTCAAATCATTTCCACTACCTATTCCATAAATTCCTCTGTCTTTATCAGTTAGGAAAGTGCTCTTCTCTTATTTTTTTTACTTCTTCACACTGCATTTTTTCTTAGCTTTTATTAGTGCATTATATGAACTAGTTATTGGATGCATGTCAAAGCATTCATTAAAATACATGTACTCTTGTATAATATAATTTCTATCGAATCTAGCCCAATTATTTTACCTTAGGGAATTATTGTCAGTTCTGCCTGAGCTCCTAGTACTGAATACGCACATCAAATAGTCTCCTATATTGTTTCAGAAATCTACTCTTCTTTTGTTGAATTTTCCCATTCAGGTCCCCCGATGCTTCCTCAGTATTGCAAGTCAAGATGTTCATCGTGCATACAGCTGCAGTCATAACAGATGGGTTTTCCTGCCGTCAGGCGGGTCCTCGGTCGGCCGAATTCCAAAGTCTAGGTCCGGCGTCGGTTGTCGGCGCTTCTTCCCTGACGTCAGTGCGACAGGGGTATAAAAGAACCAGCTGACGCCATTTTCTTCAGTCTTTCTTGCCGCGCGGTGCCCGAAGCAGAAGCAGTTCTCAAGTGCCGGTCGGCCAGCTCCTGAGATTACGAATATTTTTCAACCGAAGACTTCTTGAAAGCTAAGTACCCCGTTGGGGAAACTTTTCTTGCCTCAGACCGATGTCAGACAAAGTTAATTATTGCATTTCATGTGGGAAGCAAATACCGCATAAGGATTTCCATTCCGTCTGTATACCTTGCTTAGGCCCAGACCACGACGTCTCGGCCTGTCGTTTTTGTGCTACATTCAACAGACACACTATTAAGTGTCGGGCGGAGTTCGCCCAACACTATTTTGGCAAAAAGTTTAATTACAACATGTCGTCGGATACTCCGACTCCAATTTTGAGTAAACGACGTAAAGATAAGGACCGATATACGAGGTCCGCAACTTCTACCGACACCACGCTAAAGCCGACTACATGTGCTCTGGTTCTCAGCGAGGCGCCTACGCAGCCCCTGACTACCGATGACACTTCATTAGCGGTGCCTGAGGTCGCAGGCTCTTTGGCCCACACCCCGACTACAGATACCGAAGCCACTCTTGGCAGGGAAACTCAGAGTTCAGACAGGCCTGCCATCTCTCAAGGTGTCTTCAGGCCTTCTTCTTCTTTTTCCATTAAGGCTTACACTAAATCTAAAGCAGCCATGCATTCTAAAAGACAAGCTCCACAGGGCCCCTCTCAAGGCCCCATGCCTAAAAAGCAGATGCTCAAAATGGCTGAGGATTTGATTTCTCTTATCAGGGGTTCTCAACCCCCCTCGGACAAAAGGCCCAGAGTGGAAGAAGAATACCCTTCCTCGGACCAGGCTTCCATTACTTCAGAACATTCTGAGGACCAGGAACATTCTTACTCCCCTTTCGAGGATTCTGATGCGGAGGAGTCCATTCCCTCTGTCTCCCCCCCCCCTGAGGATTACTCTTTTGGGGAAATCTTGCATACCTTGAGGGAACACTTCCACTGGGAAGGCCAAGAGTACTCGGACTCCAAGAAAAGGCTCAGGGATTTCCTCTTGCTCCCTCAGCACAGGCCTCTGGCTATACCTCCTGTCTTAGACATACTAGATGATGTGTATTCAGAGGCCAGCCTTAACCCAGATTCTTTACCTCCAGCTCCAGTCAAGCCTGACAGGTATTACCGGGTTCCTGATTCACACCAATTCCTATACAAAAGCCATGTGGCTGACCCAGAAACTATTTCACAGGGTCCCAAGGGAATTAAGGCCTCCACTGCCAAAAATCCATTACCTTCAGAGAGAGATTCCAGAGCTTTAGAAAGGTGGGGGAAAAAGGTATACACCTCGGCCACCTTAACCATGAGGGCATTAAACTGTCAGTTCCATATGTTAAAGTATCAACAGTTTTTGTTATCTCAGTTGAAAAGCAAAATGTCACAACCTGAACAACCAGACTTGAAGGAGTTGCAGGATTTGTTGCATAGTGCAGAGCAAGTGGGTAAACATACCTTGCAATGTGGTTTTGATGCTTTAGAGGCCTCTTATAGAGCTGCTGTTACAGGATCAGTCATGCGTAGATATGCTTGGCTCAAAGAGCAAACCTTACCAGATCATGTCAAAGCTAAATTACTAGATGCACCTCTTCAAAAAGATGTATTGTTTGGTGTTAAAGCTGAGGAGGTATTAAAGAAAATGGAGGAAAAGGCAAAATCAATGCAAACAGTGAAAGATTTCCTACAGGTACAACCGCCACGTTTCAGTAGAAATTGGTCTTCAAAAAATTGGTCCTTTCCAGCCACGGACAGACCTCAAAGAGGTAGATACAGGTGCCCGAGAGGTAGAGGGCAATCTCAAGGATCATTTAGAGGCAGACAATGGCAAACACCTACACCACGAGGGGGTGAGGATAGTTCACAGCCATTCAGAAAGCAGACCCAATGACTTCCCCTTTGCATGCCAAGCAAGGCTCAAATGGCAGCACCTTTAGGCAGAAAACTGGCATTATTTTCAAAAAATTGGCATATTGTCACAAAAGACAAATGGATCCTGGACATTATAGACAGAGGCTACAGATTCCACTTTCACACCCTTCCAAAAATGAGAGGCATGCCAAACCTGCCACACAATCAAAGGGCAGAGGCACAAAAACAAATTTCAGATCTCATGGACATGAAAGCTATTCAAGAGGTACCTGCACAAGAACAGGGTCAAGGTTTTTATTCCAGACTGTTCCTGGTACCAAGGAAGGGCAAAGATTGGAGACCTATTTTGGACCTATCCATCCTAAACACATATTTACTCGTACCAAAGTTCAAGATGCTCACATTACAGCAGCTTCTTCCCATGCTGGGCAAGGAGTCTTGGCTGGTAACATTGGACCTCAAGGAGGCATACCTGCATGTCCCAATCAGACAAGATTGCAGAAGATACCTCAGATTTCTTGCAGGTTCATCCCATTATCAATTCTCTGCATTGCCCTTTGGCTTATGTACTGCGCCCAGAGTGTTCACAAAATGCCTGGCATCAGTAATTGCGTTCTGCAGACTTCAAGGGATACAAATATACCCATATCTGGACGACTGCCTGATCCAAGCGGACAGCAAACACACACTTCTGAAACACCTGGCGTTTGTAATAATGTTGTTGAAATCTCTGGGATACACAGTCAACAAAAAGAAGTCAAGACTAATACCCTCTCAAACAATAATTTTCCTGGGTGCCAGCTTGGATACAAACACCCAGATGGCCTACCTCACGCCAGAGAAACAAGGGCAATTAGCTCAATACTTCAGAAAACTGGCAACCTTAACCGGGCTGACTGCAAGGAAAATCCTGCAGGCTCTGGGATTCATGGCATCTTGCATCCTGCTAATCCCATGTGCAAAGCTGCATATGAGGAAACTTCAATGGTACCTAAAAAACTTATGGTCTCAACACAGCCACACTTTGGAAACAATCATACCACTGATTCCATGTCTTCAAAAGGAATTTCTGTGGTGGGCTCAAGCATGCCAAAGAAACATAGGTCTCCCATTCTGCAAGCCTCAAGCAAATCAAGTCATCACAACAGACGCCTCGGACTATGCCTGGGGGGCGCACATGACAGATCGGTGCATTCAGGGCAAATGGTCACAAAAAGAAAAGCACCTACACATCAATCAAAAGGAAATGCTAGCAGTAATAAATGCTATTATGGCTTTCAAAGACCTACTGCATCCAGGACAGCTATTGATAAGAACAGACAACACCACAGTGATGTGGTACATAAACAGACAGGGAGGAACTCATTCATATCCCCTGCGCAGACTAGCCATGTCCCTTTGGAACACGGCTCTGGAATTGCAAATCCAACTTCAAGCACAATTCCTGCCAGGGAAGGAAAACACACTGGCAGACAACCTGAGCAGAAATATGACAGATCCACACGAATGGAAGTTGCATCCTCAAGTTTTTACAATGATAATTCAAGCATGGGGAAGGCCAGACATAGATCCCTTTGCCACACACAGAAATTACCAATTGACAAAATTCTGCTCAAGGACCTTTCATCCACAGGCCTGGAAAGTGGACGCACTCTCTTTCAGTTGGACAACAATGACGGTTTATGCCTTTCCACCTCTTCCACTGCCAGCCAAAGTTCTATTAAAAGCCAGAGCAGATAGACCAAAGATGATTCTCATTGCTCCAGACTGGCCAAGACAACACTGGTACCCACTCCTGAGGAGCCTGACGCATTCCCCACCATGGATCCTGCCTCTAATGCCTCTTCTACTGACTCAGCACAACTTCAAAACTCTTCACAGTCAGCTGAAAACACTCAATCTAGCCGCATGGAGGATTCCTTAAATTCACAGCAGACCCTACTCTCCAAGGAGGTGCAGGATGTCATTTTGGAGGCCCGAAGGCCTTCTACTAGAAAAGCCTACTCCGCAAAATGGAAACGGTTTTGTGTCTGGAATCAGAAAAAGGGTCAGAATCCTGGAATACTACAGTACTTAGCCGAGCTGCTAAGCAGTGGACTTTCATTCTCCTCCATCAAAATCCATGCCTCAGTCATTTCTGCAGAGTACAGCACTGATCCTCCTTTATTCTCTCACCCTCACTTAAGACAGTTCCTCAGAGGGGCTAAGAATATAAAACCCCCAAGGAAGCAACCAGTACCTGCTTGGGACCTCAATTTCATTCTAGAAAAACTAACCCTGCCTCCTTTTGAGCCAGCTGTTTCAACAGATCTGCAATATTTGTCATGGAAAACAGCCTTCCTTCTAGCTATCACCTCAGCATGCAGGGTTTCGGAACTACAAGCCCTCATGACTGTGCAGCCTTTCATCATTTTCCATCAGGACAGAGTTTCCTTACGAACCAATCCTTCATTTATGCCAAAGGTAGTATCCAGGGTAGCCTTGAATCAGGCTATCCACTTACCTACCTTTTACCCTAATCCACAAAACAAAGGGGAGAGACTTCTACATTCATTGGACATTCACAGACAGCTCCGTTATTATTTGGACAGAACAAAGCCTTTCAGAAAATCAGAGCAACTCTTTGTGTCCTATGCTACAGGTGCTCAAGGGAAGCCTATTTCCAAACAGACAATCTCAAAATGGATAGCCCACTGCATACGCTTTTGTTACTCTTTTCATGGTAAAACTGTACCTACAGGCATCAGATCTCACTCCACAAGGGCCACAGCTACCTCTGCAGCCTTCCTCAGGGGGTTCCTACCAAAGATATTTTGGAAGCAGCCACTTGGAGTTTTGTACATACTTTCTCCAAGCACTATCACCTACCATTATACTCCAAAACTAGAGCGGGCTTTGCCACTGCAGTCTTGCAGGGCATTCTGGCTCCACCTAGTTCCACTTAGTGCCTACCACCCCTTTATTAGCTTTGGGATTCTACCCATCTGTTATGACTGCAGCTGTATGCACGATGAACATAGTACAGTTTTGTACCTACCATAAATGTAGATGTTCGAGTGCTAATACAGCTGCAGTCTAGGTTTCCCTCCCTCCTTCCCCTCTTGGGACAGGCCTTATGGCTAACACCTCCTCATACAACCTCATTAGGGTATTCTTTTATGGTGTATTTGCTTGCAACTACTGTTTTTTGATTATATTGCATTTGCTTTATTTCATAAATTTATGTTTTGCCTTCCTTCTGGGGGCACCTGACATCTGGGGCAAGAAAAACTGAAGAAAATGGCGTCGGCTGGTTCTTTTATACCCCTGTCGCACTGACGTCAGGAAAGAAGCGACGACAACCGACCTAGACTTTGGAATTCGGCCGACCGAGGACCCGCCTGACGGCAGGAAAACCCATCTGTTATGACTGCAGCTGTATTAGCACTCGAACATCTACATTTATGGTAGGTACAGAACTGTACTTTCCAATTCCAACCCATAAATAATATTCCCTGCTGAAAGCTGATTATTTCTTCCAAGTTCCGTAGTAGTAGTTTTTGATTGATTACATGCCAGCATAGTCCTCCTCCCCTGTCTAACAGCCTCTTACTGCCACAAATCTACTGTTATTTTCTTTTTTTGTCTTGTGTCACTATTGGAGCAATTCTAGCAGTCAATATTATTCCTCTCCTTTTGCTTTGTGTTTACTAATCTGTGGAATGTCCACCCTGAAATCCTTTTTGTCAAATTTATGTGGTTATGTCTATCCAAATGTGTCATGTGCAACATTGCTACTTGTGCCATACATTATTTAATGTATTTCACAGCTCTCTGCTTTTTGTCTGTACTCATAAGACCATTTAAAATCCATGATCGTATGGAGAGGGTAGCCATTATGGTAGAATAGTATTACTCCCACCTATTATATACAAGGGTTCTTTTGAATGTGCATTTCCAGTGTTTGACTTGTATGCACATACTAATGTTTTGCAGGATGATCCGTTATGCAGCTGCAGCTTCTCATCTCCATTTGAACCTACGTCACATTTTTGAAATGTTTTGCTTCATGAAGATATAAAGCTAAATAAATTTTCATACACACCATCTCCTTTTAACTTGGAACAAACATACAAAACTATGTACATTTTTAACCCCCCCCCCCATAGGAGCAGTTGTCTCAAACTCTTGGATGCCCACTTACACTGATTGCGGTCTGTTTTTTTGTTATCTTATTACTATTACTTTTGTACAACAGAAGGAAGAAACTGTTGCAAAAGAGAGTAAAATCCCATTAGTGGAGGAGCTCCCTGGTCAGCATCAGTAAGAAGCTGAGATCCCTTATAAGATCCTCCAAAGCTAGCTACGAAAACAAAATCACCACTAATTCCAAGGACAACCACAAAGCATTCTATAGCTATGTCAAGAATCTCGATGGCAACACCCCAGATCTGCTCTGAGTTGCAGCACAAAGGCAAGAAAATTACAGAACCAACTGATATTGCCAACATCCTGGCCGATAGGTTCAGTGCTAACTTTACCCCCCGCTCACCCCCTAAAGGGCCCATATCTATACAGGAAGAATGCAGAGTCCCTGTAATCACAACTACGCAGGTAAAAGCTGTACTCTCTAAAGCCAAAAACACAGCATCCATGGGACCGGACAACAACCCAGGCTGCGTTTTACATGAACTTCAGAACAAACTGACTCCCCACTTAAGCACCATGTTCAGTAATAGCCTCACATTAGGCTTTGTGCCCACTGAATGGCGCACAGCAATAGTTATCCCACTCCACAGAGGGGGAGCCACCACTGATCCCGGGAATTATCGACCTATTAGCCTGACGAGCCTGGTCTGCAAGGCCATGGAACGTGTCATCATGGAACTCATAAACAAAGACATTGGCAACCTCCAAACTCTGTATCCCACCCATTTCGGGTTTGTGAAAGGCAGATCATGCCTCTTGAACCTGATTGACTTCATTGAGGCAGTCACCAAAGCCGTAGATGAGGGTAAGGTGGTTCACACAGCCTATCTTGATCTCGCCAAGGCTTTCGACACCATCCCTCATTCTGGAATTATAGCTAAACTCACTAAACTAGGTATAAAGCCCTACGTCACAAGATGGGTTGCCAACTGGCTCACTGACAGAACCCACACTGTAAAAGTTGCAGACTCCAAATCTGACCTCAAAGCAGTGACAAGTGGAGTACCACAGGGTTCCGTCCTGGGACCTTTCCTGTTTGGCATCTACTTCTCTGAAGTACAGGCTAACATAGAAGGCCTCTGGCTAATGAAGTTCGCAGATAACTGCAAACTAGGAGCCATAGTCAAGTCCCCAAATGATGTGGACATCCTACAGAAGGGCCACGCTGAGACAGGTGCCTGGTGTCAGAGTCATGGCCTCAAACTCAATGCCAAAAAGTGCAGTGTCATCCCCTTTGATAAAAACTCTGTACCCATGAACTACCACATAGGCAGCAATCTACTTAACACCAAATGCATGATAAGAGACTTTGGGACACAGGTGGACAGTAGTCTCTCCTTTGATAGTCACATCACCACAGTAGTCAGGAAGTCCTTCTATGTGGCACACCTCATCATAAAAGGGTTCTCATCCAGGAAAAAAGAGATCTACTCGACACTCATTAGACCCATTATAGAGTACAACGCCCCTTTTGGAATGTACCTCACAAGACATCTGCAGCAGCTGGAAAGGCCACAGAAGTATCTCATAAAGAGGATTACTGGCCTCAAACAAATGACCTACACTGACCGCCTCAAAAAACTCCAACTTTACTCCATAGCATATCGCCTATTCCGAGCTGATCTCTGCCTAACATATAAAGCTATGTCAAGCTGTTGGACATGCTACACTTAAAGAAATCCCAATCCCTCCGAGCTACATGCTCTGCGGACCTAAACCTTGTCACCACAATAAACAGGACATGCTGGAAGGACAGATTCCTGTCCCAGAGACTTCCCATACTCTGGAACAGGCTACCCATCTATGTCAAGCAAAGTTCTTCATTAGCACTCTTCAAGAAAAATCTTAATGAGTGGATGGGAAATAGGAAATACACCCCTGGGATCACTTCTGTGGCACAGGAAAATAACTTTCTTGGGTGGCGTAAGCCAGGGAACCTTGTTGGCTAGGCTTACTTAGGCCTTTGGGCCGATAGCCTAGTACGTACCTATGGACCTATTATTATTATTTATTATTTTACATTTGTTTACCAGGAGAGTCCAACTGGGCATAAAACCCTTTTTCAGTGGAGGCCCGGGGAGAAAAGCTCCATTTTTAGTAAAGTATTTTGTTAGTAGAAAGAAAATTGTATAATACAATAAAGAAAAAAAATAGTAACAGACATTCACAACAGTAAAAAGACTAGAACAGAATAAATTGGTCATGTGGGAGACAAGACCAATAATGTATAACAATGCTTCTAGAAGACAGTTCTTACAGTAGTAGCAAGTAGTCACATTGTATACAATAAGAGTGCAATTACGATACTTAGTCTTATATACAGGTAGCATAGCAAACTGAAGACTTAAAATCTGATGGATATTAACAGTGAGAAAGAAAAAAAAACATAAGGTAGTCATATGGCTTAAATTCAATGCTCATTACATATGCAATTAAAATTTTAAAATCAGCTAGTTCCATGGTTTGGGCTACCCATGCCCAGTACATGTACAAGTCCAGGAATTAGTGAGGTGGGCTTTAATGTGATGACGTTTTTTAAGCTAGTTATAGGTCTAATTTCAAGTGGTAAGGCATTCCACAGTTTAGCAATGTAGTAGGAGTATAGAGAGTCACCCGAGCTATTTTTACTCCTGGTTACTTCAGTTAGAGCTTTATTACTGAAGCTTAGTGGATGGGTACTTATATGGGGATTGAGGAGGCCTTGTAGAGCTGGCGTTTTATTGGGTTTATAGTACATTTGGTGGGCGGTAGAGAGTTGCGTCGGAATGAGTTGGTGAGGTAGTTCTAATCAAGATAGCTGTCTTAGGGCCTTACAGTGATGGGTTCTAGGAGGACAGCTAGTGGCAAATGTAGCTGTCTTATTATAGCAGGCATCTAGCTTGCTTAGGTCTGATTTTGAGAGTTTTGTAAGGATGGGTGAGGCGTATAGTAAAGTTGACAGAAGATGAGTTCTGGCTGTGGTTATTCTGAAGTTTGTGGTTAGGTAGTTTTTGCTTGTGTATAAGGCACCTGTTTTCTTGTGTACTTTTTTTTTACAGACTGGGCAATGTGCAAGTTGAACTTCAGATTTTGATCAATAACAACACCGAGAAGTTGGGTGGATGGTACTGGCTCAATCAAAGTCTTATTACTGGATGTGATATTGAAGTAAGTGGATTGGGTTTTGAATTTAGTGGAGTGGAAATAGCATGAGTTTAGTTTTATTTGGGTTCAAGATTAATTGGGCATCTGTCAACCATGATTCAATAGCATTGAAGGATGTTTGGGTTAAGTTCTGTAGTTCAGGTAGAGTTGGGGCAGAACATATGACAGTGGAGTCATCTGCATTCTGTATAAGGGTAGCTAAAGCTGTAGCATTATGGAGATTATTTGTAAACAGGTTAAAAAGGAGGGGGCAGAGAATAGACCCTTGAGGCACGCCCGTAGTCACTGCTAGTAAGGGAGAAAGAGCTTTGTTCCACCAATACCGCCTGTTGCCGATTTATGAGGTTGTTCTGAAACCAGGCTAGACTGGAGTAGCTTAGATTCAGTTTGGACAAGGCAGTTAGCAGTTTGTTATGAGGCACTATATCGAAGGCTTTTGACAAGTCTAAAAAGATTGCTGATACTAGCTCACCTTTATTTCTAAGTTGACTGATGGTGTTAGTGAAGCTAATAAGCGCTGTGGTAGTACTATGGTAGGGGCGAAAGCCCTGCTGCGTATTTGTAAGTAATTTACTGCTAGGAGATGGTTAAGTATTTTTTAACGGAGGGGATAGGATTGCTCTGGGCCAATAGTTAGAGAAGTCGGTGGAGGGACTTCCTTTGTGTAGGGGTATGATGTGAGCAATTTTCCCAGAGAGTGGGGATGCGTTGCTCAGATATTGAACATCTTGCTTCCTTTCTCAGAACAGCAGCTTGCACGTTTTCAGTATACATCAACTTTTAGCCCTAAGGAAAAATGCTCTGGCTACTTTTAAATAAAGTTGTGGACTATTGTATTAAATGCACTGAAGTAAGCACGACTGCTGGGAAGGAAACTAATTATGTAACTTATTCACCTCCCATAGTTTCAAACATTTTCACTAAATTGTTTGCCACTGTACCTTTTATATTTCCCTCAGCAATGTGCTCAGAGCTCTTAAGGTTAATTGCTCGCACTTGCAAACAGACTGTCTTCAAATAAAAGTGGTCACCATTCAGAAAAAATGCTAGTACCGTTGCAGATGCATGAAATTATCTTTGTAAATTTGACACATTGTTTAAACTTACTATGACCAACTGACTGTGCCTGCAAAGTTCTTGTAGCCTACTGAGAGGATTTGCTAATGGTAGAAATTACTAATTTATTTATTTTCTTATTGCCTTTTGTTTGTCTGGGTCGTACAACTGGGCACTCAGGTCCATTTTCACTGGAGGTCCATGGAGAAAAGCTCTATTAAAGTTGCAAAAATTATAAAAAAAAAAATTACAGAGAAAAAAGAATTTGGTTTTTTGAATCATGCAATGGGTAATGCAATCAAGACAGAAGTTAATACAATTTGATTTCTGTAGGATTGTTGTACACTAAAAAGATTGCATTTGCATATATACCAGTATACAGATTTCACTTGCATAGGAGTGATGAAAGCAGTATATAGTTATAAATGTAGATGTGATTTATAGGTTCATAGGTGTCTACTAGGCTAATGACCCTGGAGCCTTTACAAGCCTAGCACAAAAAATTGCCCAGGCACCGTACCACCCGATGTTAGTTCACAGTGCCCCTAAAAGTCATCACTACCAAGTCTTAAACCCAGGACCCTGTGCACTACAATCACAGCAACGTACCTCTACACCATCTAAGTTGTTATATACATTGTATACATTATTTACAGGATAAGCTAGGAGAACTGGAAAGTTAGGGATTGGTGATAATCTAGTGATCTGAAAGGGAAAGTTAGTCAGGATGTGAACAAGAGACAGGAGGAGCATAGGGAGTCTCCAGCTGTTATGGGATATTCGTAGCTATTAGTACGCTGTGATTGCCTGAAAGGCAACATGGTGGGGAGTAGCTCTTGAGAATGTTTTGTAGTGAAGAGCATGTGTGGGTTTTTTATATTATTTTGTGGGTAATTTGAAGTTGAATGAATACAAGATGAGTAGGTAGTTCTGCCCAGTTGAGCTTCTTTATTGTTAAGCAGTGGTGTGTTGCAAATGCAAGAAGAGTGCCATTTGCCATGCTTTTCATCATTTGGTCTTGTTTTTCATGTCTGTTTGCTTAAAAAAATGTTTATAGCTTGAACCAAGGACATTAATGTAGACATTCACCCAAATAAAAACTTAATTCTACATACGATATGATCACTACAGTTTTGCACTCCACCCTAGCAACCCAATATCACATTACATTAATTTTAACTAGCTTCTGTCCAGCCTTTCTTCTGTTGTTACAG
This sequence comes from Protopterus annectens, assembly GCF_019279795.1. Lineage (NCBI taxonomy): Eukaryota > Metazoa > Chordata > Ceratodontiformes > Protopteridae > Protopterus > Protopterus annectens. The sequence continues at coordinate 843,162,434 of NC_056746.1, forward strand.
TGTAAAACTTGTATATCTTACAACTGTGAAAATGCACTTGGTTACTTTAATATCTTTTAACATGTACAGCAACTATTGGTAAGAGTCCCCCATCTCACAATTTAAAATACCGCTGACTGCACCCTATACAAAACTGCTTTACAGTACAGCATGCAGTTTACATCATCATTTTTATACAAATCATAAGATCCATAAGTGTTACTTGAAGTGAGACCTGTTAGTGCAAGAAATCTGGACAAAGCCTAAAATAATGGGGGCAAAGGCCCAAAAATAGGAACACGTTTTAAATGTTGCTCTTACAAACTTAGAAAGATGCTAGAATAACAGGATTTGAATTGGCATACATTCTCTGAAGGATATGAAATCTGAAACTCAGATATTATTTAGTGACTTCAGTCCTCAGTGATTTGCCAGAAAACGTTACATTTTATAAGGAACAGACCAAAACTATCAGGCAAAAATCTGGCAGTTGAGAGGCAAGCTTGCAGTTAATTTTTCATTAATTTTATGTGTCTTTTTAGACAATGACAATGTGGGTGTATATGCTTTATAGTTCATCCACCAGTTTAACATATTTAACAAAATTATGGTCTTTCTCAGCAACATGTCACATGTCTATTCTTATATTCACCGGGATTGATGTATATTCTTCTATTTATTCATGAATTTCAGTGTTGCTGGTCTGTATCCTGATAGTCTCCATCTCCTAATACTAATCTATAGTTCACATCCATTGTACTTCTAATTAACCCCTGTGCTTTTTCTCTTTCTCTCTCTGTCAAGCCTTTTCATTTCCAACAGTTGAAGTCACCTGTCAGTGGACTTTATCATTGTCAAAAGAATAAGACGCGGAGTCCCCTTCTTCTGGCTCAGTCTTTGTTGGATAAACATTTCCTCCTTAGTCTGTTCTGCAGCCAAAAATGTATTTGATATTCCCTGAAAAATATTCTGAAGGCTGCCCCAGTTTTTTAATGCATTTATCTTATGTCACATTTTTGTTAAGAGCAACTTTTTGCTAGTATGATTGCAGTTTTACTATTGTACGTCTTGGCCACGTGCCTTCTCATGACCTGATTTGGAGCTGACAATACAATCTGTCCTCTCATTTAACAAACCCTGCTGTGAAACAGTCCATTTGCTTATTTGCACTTTCATAAAATTAATGCAGTCTTCCTTCCAGTTTCACAAGTACAGCAAAAAATCTTGGGTTTTCTCTGTGTTCTCTGTCTTTTAACTCCACTATTGTTTTGAAACAGCTTTTCCTGAGAAGCCTCATACTTCAGCTTTTTCTTCATTGCAGCCTCTGATATCTTGCAGTTTCTTTCAGGTTCTCCAGATTTCTTTTTGCTGGGATCTAGGCAGTATAATTATTAACCAGTAAACAAATTTTAGCCAAAATGACAATTTTCTTCATCCCACATTGCTGCAGTCCTAACACTTGGGGGTAGTCCGCTGTCCCAGTCGGCCCGAATACCAAAGTATAAGGCTGACGTCGGTCAGGGCGCATTAGTCTGACGTCAGGACGTCAGGGTACAAATGCGCATGACCGACGTCATATCCTCAGTCTTGCCGCATGGTCCGATGCAGAAGCAGTTTTGCAAGTGCAGGTTGGCGTTCTGAGATTTTCCGAAGTCGGAGTTTCAGACCGAATCCAAGTTGGCTAAGTACCCGCTAGAATATTTTGGTTTTTCTTGCCACAGTATTTTACCGGATGTCAGAAAAAGTGAATAACTGTATTTCTTGTGGGAAACAGATACCTCATAGGGATTACCATACCTTGTGTATACCTTGCTTAGGGCCTGAGCACGACGTTGTTGGCTGTCGCTCTTGTGCTAGATTTAACAAACGCATAAAGAGAAGATTAGATTGTGCCAGGTTAGTTTTGGGAAGCGTGTAATTATAAAATGCCGCCGGATGCAAAAAGCGCAAGGACAAAACAGCAAAGCCTAGGCTGGAAGAACCGCCTGCACGGACGTTGGTTCTTTAGAGGGCTCGTGGAGCCAGAGGTTCAGCCAGAAATTTCTTTGGAATCCCAGGGAGAGACTTTATTACAAGATGTGACCTCTCAGGAGGTAGGCCAGGCGGAAGGGCTTCTCAGGTAGCTGTTCTTCCCTCCCTTCCTAAGGTGGTTAGGCCCTCCTGCTGTTTCCAAGGCTTCTCCCAGGGCAGGCCAAGTTTTGTTTCAGGTGTTACCCCTAGTTCTTCAGGGTCTGTACCTAAGAAGCATATGCTTAAGATGGCAGAAGATTTGATTACAATGATTAGAGGTTCTATGCCTCCTCCTGATAAGAGGCCTAGGGTGGAACCTGAGCTTGGGAGTTTTGAGCAGTGTTCGGATGCTTCTGAGTCTTCGGCTGAAGACTTGCAGGAGTATTCCCCTTACTCTGATTCTGATGTGGATGATTCTACTCCTTCTGCTTCTCCTCCTGAGGATTTTTCATTTTCAGAGACTCTTCATTCCATGAGGGAGCATTTTAAATGGGAAGGTCAGGATTTCTCTGATTCCAGGAAAAGGCTTAGGAATTTTGTTTCTACCCCAGCATAGGCCTTTAGCTATACCTCCTGTTCTAGATGTGGTGGAGGATGTTTTTGCAGAGGCTTCTCTGAACCCTGATTCTTTGCCTCCTGCTCCAGTTAAACCGGATAGATATTATAGGGTGCCTGAAGCTCATATTTAAGAGTCCTAGGGCAGACCCAGAAACTGTTTCACAGGGGCCTAAAGGTGTTAAGGCTTCTGTTGTTAAAAATCCTGTTCCTCCGGATAAAGAGGCAAGGGCTTTGGATAGATGGGGAAAGAAAGTGTATACTTCTTCCACTTTGGCCATGAGAGCTTTGAATTGCCAGTTTCACATGTTGAAATATCAAAATTATCTCCTTTCACAATTAAAGTCTAAGGTAGATGCTTTGGCGGAAGGTATTGAGTGTAAAGAGTTGCAGGATTTAGTTCATGTTTCTGAACAGGTGGGTAAGCATTCTTTGCAATGTGGTTTTGATGCTGTGCAGGCCTCTTCGAGGGTGGCTGCCACTGGTTCGGTTCTTCGCAGGCACGCCTGGCTGAGGGATCAGAATTTAGTTGAGCATGTGAAGACAAGGATTTTAGATGCTCCTTTACAATCTGATGTGTTGTTTGGTTCGCCTGTGGAAGCAGTTCTAAAGAAAATGGAAGACAAGGCTAAGTCTATGCAGACTGTTAAAGATTTTTTGCAGGTTCAGCCTTCGAAGTTTAGTAGAAATTGGCCTACCAAGGGGTGGACATATCCTGCTTATGATTCCCAGTCTAGGGGTAGGTCTAGACGTGGTAGGGGCAGAGCTCAAGGTTCTTTTAGGCCTAGAACAGGGAGTTCACCTGCTCAGTCTTCTGGTGAGGGCAGGGGTCAGTCCTTTAGTAAACAGACCCAATGACCTGCCTTTTCAGCTGCCAGACGAGAAGATTCTGGCAGCACCTTTGGGAGGAAGGTTGGCACTCTTCAAAGAAAACTGGAGTTTAATTACCCAAGACAGATGGGTATTGGATATCATTCACCACGGTTACAGGTTTTATTTCCATACCTTGCCTCCTTTCAAAGGCATGCCAGACATTCCTCCTCAGCAAAGGAAAGAGGCTCACAGGCAAATTTCTCTGTTGCTCCAAATAGGGGCCATTCAGCTGGTTCCTGTGCCAGAAAGGGGCCTAGGATTTTATTCTCGCCTGTTCCTTGTACCCATAAAGGGGAACACGTGGAGACCAATTTTGGATCTGTCTATCCTCAACACTTATCTGGACATTCCCAAGTTCAAAATGTTGACGTTACAACAGCTTTTACCTATGCTGGGCAAAGATCACTGGATGGTAACTTTGGATCTCAAGGAAGCTTACCTTCATGTTCCTGTCAGACTAATTTGCAGGAAGTATCTGCGTTTCGAGCTGGGAATTCTCATTATCAGTTCTCTGCATTGCCCTTTGGCTTATCTACTGCCCAGAGTATTCACAAAGGTTCTGGCTCCAGTGATAGCTTTCTTCAGGCTAAAAGGAATACAAATCTATCCTTATTTGGACGACTGCCTGCTTCTGGCTCAAGGAAAGGACGTGCTTCTTCAGCATTTGGAATATGTGATAGCAGTGCTAAGATGCCTAGGGTATTCTGTGAACGAAATAAAGTCCAGTCTAGTACCCTCTCAAGACATGTGCTTTCTGGGCGTGAGACTGAATACAGCATCCCAGATGGCCTTTTTAACCCCGGACAAACAAAGAAATCTTTCTCTTTACTTCCATCAACTGTCTCATCAGTCCGGGCTGACTGCAAGGACAGTCCTTCAAGCCTTAGGGTTCATGGCATCTTGTATGCTGGTACTTCCCAATGCCAAACTGCATATGAGGAAGCTACAATGGTATCTCAAAAATGTATGGACACAGCACTGCCAGGATTTGGACACTGTCATTCAAATAATACCTTGCATTCAAAAGGAATTTTTGTGGTGGGCTCAGGAATGTCACCTAAACAAGGGACTCTCTGTGACCCGCCAGAGGCGTAGTCAGATTCTAACGACAGATGCCTCAGACACAGCTTGGGGAGCTCATCTGAATGGAAAGTGGATACAAGACAAGTGGCCTGCCAGACTGCAGCATCTACATATCAACATGAAGGAGATGTTAGCAGTCCAGTTTGCATTACTGGCTTTCAAGGATTTACTTCTTCCAGGGCAGGTGTTGATTCTAACAGACAACACAACTGCCATGTGGTACATCAACAAACAAGGGGAACACATTCTTATCCTCTATGCAGGCAAGCAATGATTTTGTGGGAGACTGCTAAGCTTGCAACTGAATCTTCAAGCAAGGTTTCTACCAGGAGCACAGAACTCCTTAGCAGATGTGTTAAGCAGGCAAATCATGGATCCCCACAGTGGAAACTGGATCTTCATGTATTTCAGACATTGACAGTGTCCTGGGAACTCCAGACATAGATCTGTTCGCTTCTCCACTAAACCACCAGCTGCCAAAGTAAAGGTTTCATCACACAGCCTGGAAAGTGGATGCTCTTTCTTTCAGTTGGGAAAATCTTCATGTGTATGCCTTTCCACCTCTGCCTCTCCTCCCAAAGGTACTCCTAAAGGTCAGACAGGACAAGCCAAGGATGATTTTAATAGCTCCAGATTGCCCTCGACAGCACTGGTACCCATTGCTGAGGAGTCTGGTAAGGAAGCCTCCATGGCCCTTACCTTTGATTCCACACCTATTGTCTCAAAAGGACGGGCATCTACTCAATGTCAAGCTTCACTCTCTTCATCTAACAGCCTGGCATATTCTGTTTTGAACCATAACAGGTCTCAGCTTCCTCAACAAGTTTTGAATGTGATTATGGAAGCCAGAAGACCTAGTACAAGGAAAGTGTACGCAGGAAAATGGAAGAGATTTTTATTTTGGTGTGCAGCAAAGGATTTGGATGTTTCTGAGCCAAATTTGAGTGTGGCTCTTCAATATCTTACTGAGTTATTGGACAAAGGTTTGTCTTTCTCTTCCATTAAGATTCATGCTGCAGCAATTTCAGCTCACTATGATTGTGACCCACCATTGTTTTCTCATCCTTTGTTTAAGCAATTTCTTAGAGGGGCAAAGAATATAAGACCCCCATGTAGAGCTCCTACTCCTGCTTGGGACCTCAATTTTGTGTTGGAGAAACTTACTCTACAACCTTTTGAGCCTGCGGCTAGTGCTGAATTGAAATACTTGTCATGGAAGACTGCTTTTTTGTTGGCCATTACTTCTGCAAGAAGGGTTTCTGAATTGCAGGCCCTTATGGCGGTTGAGCCTTTTTGATTTTCCATAAGGATAGGGTATCATTACGCACTAATCCTTCCTTTATGCCTAAGGTGGTCTCTAGTGTGGCTTTAAACCAAACTATTCATTTGCCCACTTTTTATGCAGATCCCCAAAATAAGGGGAAAAGATTTTGCACACTTTAGATGTACACAGGCAGTTGCGTTATTATTTAAGCAGGACTAAGGATTTTAGGCAGTCTCAGCAGTTGTTTGTTTCTTTTGCTTTGAGTTCTCAGGGCAAGCCTGTGTCAAAACAAACTATTTCTAAGTGGATTGGGTTTTGCATTGCATTTTGTTATTCCCATCATGGCAAGGAGATTCCAGCTGGGATCAGGCCTCATTCCACTAGGGCTACTGCCACTTCAACAGCATTTCTAAGGGGTGGCAACTAAGGATATTTTGGAGGCAGCTACTTGGAGTTCAGTGCATACTTTCTAAGCTTTACCACCTTCCTCTCTACTCTAAATCTAGGGCTGGTTTTGCCACGGCTATTTTGCAGGGCATGTTGACAGCTCCAGCTTCTTTATGATTTGCCAGCCTCCCTTACCTCTGCTTTGGGATTCTACCCAAGTGTTAGGACTGCAGCAATGTGGGATGAAGAACATAGTACAGTTTTGTACCTACCATAAATGTAGATGTTCAAGATCCACATTGCTGCAGTCCAATCCCTCCCTCCTTCCCTCTGTGTTTAGGGGTGGTTGTGTGGGTGGGGTTGTACTTTGTAAATTGTATATATTGTATATATATATTTGGTACAGGAGTGTTTGGTGTTTTTGGTTTTGGCCTTATCTTTTAGGGTCTTCTGACATCTGGGGCAAGAAAAGACTGAGGATATGACGCCGGTCATGCGCATTTGTACCCTGACGCCCTGACGCCAGACTAATGCGCCTGACCGACTCCAGCCTTATACTTTGGTATTCGGGCCGACTGGGACAGCGGACTACCCCAAGTGTTAGGACTGCAGCAATGTGGATCTTCGAACATCTACATTTATGGTAGGTACAAAACTGTACTTTTTCAGTGGTCTTTTTTCAGTTTTTCAGACTTGGAAAGCTCAAATCAATCTGTTAATCGGTGTGCAGCCGTTGTCACCAGTTTTCTCTTTCTTGACTATTTTTCTCATTGCTTAGATGAGGGGAAGAGTTTGAGAGTTTTATTTTTTTTTAAAGTAGTGACTATAACTGTGTAGTGCATCTTACCCTTGTGGTGGTTAATGCTTATAAAAGTAAAATTGGAGGAAATGACTGCCTTGCAGCTGTTATGGTGGAGGTCAGTTTCTTGGGTGACCTCCTTTTTGTTGACACTGGATGAATTTCATCAGGGGAACCTCAGCATTCACTAGGACAAATCAGATATGTTCGAATGCTGCAGCATTATAGTTTTGAATATTCAGTGATAGACTGCGGTGGTGGTGCTGCAGTAGTGCTGTCGCCTCACAGTAAGACGTCCTGTTCGATTCTCAGCGAGAGCGTCTTCTGCGTGGAGATGTGCGTGAATGGGCGTACCTTTGTTGACGGTTATGTGTCAGGGCTGGCAACTTGGCACGTAAAAATCTACTGCCAATCATTAGTGGACCGGAGTTCCGCTGTGGCGACCCCTAACTCGGAAAACCTGAAAGACACAACAACAACGGTAAGTACTTCGTTAATGATATTTGTATTTGTAGCATCACTTGCTTATTAGTGCCCCGAAATACAGTGCAGTATTTTACCAAGGTTTCCTAATAGCGTGTTCCATTTGAATAAGTTTAAAAATGCAGAATTGTCTCTGAAATGTACCTTTTTAGATGCAGTTTTTGACAGTGAACCTATATAAATAATCTTGTTGCTTAAACAGGTTTTGTTAGTGTGTTTTGTTTTCTTGCTAGCCTTGCTCAGCTAAAACTCTTATATGCAAGACTAATGTGAGTCATGTCTTTGGTTGTGTGACTGAAGAGTTGCTGAGATCCAGCAAATGGTATAATTTGTCTAGTCTTCAGCAGGACATGAGTTTGTAAGTCTGGGAACTGGGAGTTGTTTGTTGGGAGGATGGGACATTTCAGAAACTTCAGTGATGATATATGGGGTTCCATGGAACTTCTTACTCCATCAAATGGAAACAACATAACTGATGAACATATTCAAGGTGAAAACAAGGAAAGGGAAGCCATGATACAGGGATGACCCTCCTGGGCTATCCCAAGCATTCTTAAAAAGACAAATATATTGAGCATGAAAGCAGAATAGTTGTAGTGTGTGTGGCAGGTGAGGGTTAAAGTACAACGGGATTTTATAATTAAATGCTCAACTTCTCTGTTCTTTTTCTCCCTATTTACTGTCCCTGCTATGAGTAAACAACAATACAGCATTTAAAATATTTTAATTCAACTGTTTCTCTTCACTAGAACAGTACCTTACTATACTGTGGTGGTTTCACTTTCAAAAAACTTTTATCCCGCCTGGAAAAACTTGCTGCACTCTCCAATTCACTGATGTCATCAAGGCTGCTAAACACAGGTAAGTTTTCTGGCCAATTCCCTCCCCAAACTGACATCACCATGGCCGTCCTAAAAACCCACTCATGCTCTGATGTCACAGCTCCCTGGTCCTTCCCATACCCATACAGAAAGTAAATCTAGAACAAGGAGACAGTACATGAGTCAAGTCTCCTGCTGTGAGCTGTCAATCACAGCAGGTAACAGCTCAAGTTACCCTTAGCACTTTGACAGCTAGGGAAGTTAGGTGTGAAGGGGGATGGGAGATGAGTCAAAGTAGTACAATCCAGGCTTCACAAAGGACTGCAGTTTTGCCATTCTAAAAAGAAGCAGCATTAGAAAACACTTTGAAAGTCTGTTCTGTGGTATTTGCACTGTTTGTGTTTTAAGTAGTCATTGAAAGGCATGAAATGTTACTTAAAACTGACTGAAAGGCAGTGTATGCACGTAAAGTCAATGCACTGACAGGAGCTCTAGGAAAAAAAGAGGCCTACATGATGTAATTATTTTACAGACAAGCACTGCATTTTGGGATACTTAGAGGCAGACTAAACAATCAGAATTATTTCAAGATGCCAGACCCCTTGTGGGCAGACTCAGAAATTACGTATACAAATATGTAAAAACCTGTAAATGGTCCCAGAGTGGTGTTAAAATGTAGGAAACACCAAACCATGATGAAATAAACAAGTTTTTTGAGTCTGTGTGTGCGGTTTTCCTTTAATAAAAAAGGAAATAGATAATTTGGTACACTGCTGTAAACAGGGTCAGACAGGAATTCTACAAGGCCAGAGCACTTAGCAGAACACTGTCAGACACTGCACCACTGCATGTGTCTGCGAGGGAGGTTTTAGTATGTACTTGGGAGACCTAAGAAATACCTAGAGAGTGGCAATTGAGATGATGGAGGGTGTTGCTTGGAATGGGAGACTCAGTTCTGCAAGGAAAGCAGGTAATGGAAGCCATGAATGATGTTCAGGTGCATAAAATGTCTTTGCCTTGTATGCCTTCAGTCTTTGATGTAGTCACCAGAGTTGTTCTAAAGTTCACGTGGAAAGGATTCACAGCTACAACATTTCAAAAGTGGTAGAGATTATATGAGGCAGAAGAGACAGGGATTCCCCTACAAAGGATAGTTACGTTCAGCAAATGCTTGGTTTGTGTATGTAGCAAAAATTATAAATTGCTGGGATAAGGAGAGAAGGAAAAGGGTTATTACAGAATTATATGCAGGTACTGTAAAGGAGCAGCAGTTCATGTAGCAAATAATTGGAGTTAAAGTAGGATTGCACTGTACTAGAAAACCTTTGTATAATAAAGTAAATGTATTGCAGAATCCTTGAACAGTGTAGTGTAGTGAACAGGTTAAACCACTAGTTGGTTACTAAATGGCTGCATATGACTTTGCATGACTGTTGCTTCTTTGCTTTATTACTGAGGTGAGTTTGCTGATCCCTCAGAGCCACACGCTCCAGGGATCTAAACCTTGTCATCACAATGAATAAGACATGCTGGAGGGATAGGTTCCTGACCCAGAGACTCCCCATACTCTGGAATAGACTGCCCATACATATCAAGCAGAGCGCCTCATTGGCCCTCTTCAAAAGGAACCTTGATGATTGGAAATTCACCCCGGGGATCATGTCAGTCGGCCCTGCTAGACAGGGGCCCGGAGAAGTAAATATTGTGGGAAGAAATATCCAAGGAAATGTTATGGCTAGGCTTGCAAAGGCCCTAGGGACGATAGCCTAGTACCAACCTATGAACCTATGCAGTACTTCTGCTGTTTTTTTTTTGTTTACATTAGAAAGTATATCTTCATTTCATTCTAAAATCAGCAGTAAAACCCTCCCTTATTCTTCCTAATGTACTGTTTTAAGTAATCTTGTTAAATTTTTCATTTGATGCCCAGTGTTGTAGTCAATGATATCTTCTGACACATTTTGCTAAAACGTTCATAACAGTTTAGTAGTTTGCAGTATTGTGGCAGGGATTCTGAGATTAAGGACTCTATCTTTTTAAGTCAAATGTGAAGGCATGTAAAGTAACTCTTCTGATGATTGCAGATTATAGAATATTATAAATTGCTACAAATTTTTGCATTGAATTTCATTGTGCAAAATTGATGTATGTGTAGAACATAGGATTTTCAAGAGCCAAAATGCAAGATGTATCTCATGTGAGTGTCACTTGAGAGCTGTGTCAAGGATCCTTCTTGATGGGTTCATAATTTTCACCATTCAACTTTTAGCAAAATGCAGGAAGCTGTGTTATCTGGGGGAATATGCTTGTGTGTACTTGCTGTAATGTTGCAGTCCAGGTAACTTAAGTGCACTCATCCCAGAGCCTGACGGTTCTTTTCTTGCATTTACACTTTCAGTCCTGACCCTTGATGTCATACGTTCATAGGTACATAGGAGTTTATTCGACTAATTGCTCAAGAGCCCTACAAGTCTAGCCAGTATTACCCAGATTTTAACTAATCTATCCCCAAAGGAGAGATAACAAGGCTCAGCAAGCGGGGTTTTGGTTATTTTTACAGACTGACTCTGCCCATAAGGGACATGGGTGCCACCCCAGGAGTAAATTTGCAGGTTCATCCACTGGTCCAGATTGTGCTTGAAGATGGTCAGGGAAGGGCTCTGCTTCATGTAAATAGGAAGCCTATTCCAGAGGCAGGGCAATCTCTGGGCACATATCTGTCTGTCCAGCATGATCTGTTCATATCAAAGATCAGGTTTAGATCTGTGGAACAGGTAACCCTCGTGCAGTTAGTTTTGCGAATATGCAACATTTCCGTCCGGTCTGAGTCAGAGACTGCCTTGTAGGTCAGGTACAGTAATTTATAGGAAACTGAATACAGTGATATGGCTTTTAATTGGTCTGCATATGACATGTTGATTATACCATGTATTTTTTTAATGAGAAACTACTGAGGATGCTCCAACAGTTGCAGTTGCCTGGCAGAGTACATGCCAAAGGGTGCATTGTACTCTTTTATTGGTCTGATGACAGTTGAGTACAGTGGTATTATGGCACCCTTAGATCTGGATGCCATGCCCTTACTTATAAGCTGAGACACTAGAAGGATTGTCTCACCACCGTGGACACATGGTGGTCAAAGGTCAGATTACTGTATGAGTAATCAGATCTCTCAGCACTGGGTCCATTTTGAGGGGGTGCTATCAATGTAATTGAAGGAGTATTTGATTTCCCAAACGGTATTGCTACTATTATGCATTTCTTTGCATTTAGTTTGAGGCCATGGTTCTGACACCAATCATTAGTCTGCATCAGACCTTTCTGTAGGATATCAAGATCATTTGGGGAGTCATTGATTGCCCCCAACTTGCGGTCACCAGCAAACTTGGTCAGCCAAAGGCCATCTACATTTGCCTTAACATCTGAGAAGTATATCCAAAACAGGAGGGGGTCCAGCACTGAGCCCCATAGTACTCCACTGGTGACTGGCCTCTTGCTGGATGTACATTCCCCCATTCTAATAACATGTGCCCTATACATGAGGCATTTGGCTACCTATCTGGTAACGTAGAGATTTATGCCCAGTTTTGTGAGTTTATGCGTAATACCCGAGTGGGGTATTGTGTTAAATGCCTTGGCCAGGTCAAGGAAAGTGATATGCAATGTCTAAATCTCATCTGTTGCCTTGGTGAACTCCTTAAAGAAGTCCACCAAATAGAGCAGCCAGGACCTGCCCATGACAAAGGCGAATGGGGTTGGGTCTAGAGTCTGGAGATTTCCTATGTCATTGTTAATCAAGTCCATGATTATCCTTTTCCATAGTCTTGCATATGAGACTAGTCAGACTTATGGGTTGGTAGTTTCATGGGTCAGATGATGGTCCCCCTTATTGCAGAGGATGACTGTTGCTGTCCTCCACTCTGGGACAAAGCCTGTCTGGAGACTGTGGTTAAATAGAGATCTAAATGGGTCTTCTAGGTCATGTTTTAACCTATTTTGTAGGCACCATGAGATTGTCAGGGCCCATTGATGCTGTGTTTCTAGCTTTAGAGAGCGCAGCAATGACCTGCTCTTTTTTGATAACAGGCAAAGGAATGGTAGTAGTATTTCTTGGGGGGGTGACGAGGTGATGAGGAAGTGAAATTTGAGCTGAATTTATTGTCCCGCAGGTGTGTTATTTCTTCTGGCTGCATATGGGTAGTGCCATCTACAATCAACTCAGCACATTGTTGAGTGCTTCCTTTAAGATTTCAGGCATAACTAAAAAATGCTTTGTGGTGGCTTGTTTTTATGGCAAGACCCACGTTTAGTTCAGTCAGGTACTGCAGTTTCTATGCAGTTTTAAGTGGTTGTACAGGGCATTTGTGTGTACTTCTGCATAGGTCTCCATATGTTCAGAGTTAAGGGGGAGCTTTCAAATTACCTATGCTATCATTTAATAGAAGGTAATTTGCCTTGGAAAAATTCTTTAGTTTTTGTAGGGGGTTCTACCATTACATTTCTTTCAAAGGGGACCGATTTATGATCCAGTCAGACCAATGAGGACATTACACGGGGGAGGGAGGGTGCAATGTGCACCCATGTTTGTGTGTACTATGTCAAAGATATTTTGACCCTAGTGGAAGTGCAGACTCGCTGTTCCAGAGCGTTTGCATTAACAAATGTATGTTAGCTGTTGTATACGTTTCCCAGTTTATGGAGGGGTAGTTAAAATCTCCCATGAGTAGTGTGCTGGGATGAATGGTAAATGATTCTAGGAACTTGAGGTGTATGGACTAGTTTTCATGGTTGGAGACCTGTAGCTAGTGATAATATGGTGGAGGCATTTTGCTTTTTGGTCAGCTGGACATGAAGTAGCTTAAGCAAGTCATCCTGATTGTCAAGTCTAGAGGTGTGATTGTTTTTTATGAAAATGGAAACACCCCCGCCTTTCATTTTTTTTCATTTCAGAGGCTGGTCTGAATGTTTGAAAGGCATTGCAGCCTTGCACTGCTGGGGTGCTTTCTGCAGCCTTGAATCACGTCTCTGTAACTGCACAGACATTAGCATTCTCCAGGGTGAGGAGAGCTTCCAGGTAGCGCAGTTTCTTGTTAAGATTCCAAGCACTGAGCAGTAGTACTTTCAACTTGGCATTAGAAGAATTTGTTACCTTGGTAGGTCTGTTGGCTTGGCACTGCCTAAAAAAGGCACTATGGGGAGTGATTGGTAACTTGGCCAGTATTCGAAAGTCTAGCAGTGACAGGTGGAGACCATGACTGGCAAAGCAATATGGTGTGTCGATCATGTTGTCCCAGGCTGACAAATACTGGATCCCCTTGGAATGACACCAGTAGCTAAGCCAGTCATTCTTGGTGAAGGTAGAATGCTGCTCAGTGAGAGGCTCATGTAACACGTATTCAGAGAGGTTTATCATGTCTTGTCTTCATATAGTTCAGGGAGGTACATCTCAGGTCATTCACACTCGCATGGACTATGGCTAAGATACTGGTACTTGTGCTTGAGTGACCTGAGAGCTGCATGATCTGGTGAATCCTGGCCCCTGACAAGCAATTGACTGTAACCCTCTGTTTATCCAGCCTGGGGGGGGGGGGGGGGCATAGTTGACTCAAGATGGAGTCTCCTTTGACAAAGATGTTTGAATGTGTGGTGTTTCGACTTAGACTTGCTTATGGAGACACTGTGATGTGTATTTTTATGTGCAGTGTTTAGTGTTGACTTGGTTTTGTTTGCATATGGTTTCTGAAGGCAGCATAAGGGAGGCCTCTGAGCTCTTGTATGAGTACCTCCGCATATGTAGGTTTGTGTGTTAAGAACTTATTTAGTGAGGGAAATATGCATGTGCTGACAACCCATTTGTCATTTGATTTGTCAGTATGTGAGAGTCGTGTCTCAATTTTTGTAGTGTAACTGCATCTCTCACATGCATTGTTTCAGAATTAAGTAGGTGTCAGTGTACATGAGACAATTCCTACATTGCCTCAGGATGCTTATGCCTACAAGCCGGCTGCAGAGATAGCAGGAAAGTGCCTATCCATGGTTTCAGTTTTTTTTAGTATGGGTTTAACCAGATAGAAGAGTGAGGAGATTTAAATGGACTGGGATGATAGCACACGGGACAAAAAATGGGTGCTATACCTAGTGTGCACTGCAGCTATCCAACAAGGTGATGCTGCTGTGCATATCTGTACAGTCTCCTATATCCACATGCCTTACAAGCAAATGAAGTGTCCATATGGCCATCTGATGGCCAGCCATGACTTGCACTGGATTATCGTTATTTTCCCCAGGGAGAAGCATCTGCCAAAGGTCAGTTGTGATCACTGTACTACCCCAGTAAAAAAATGTAAAATAAAGTATGATATAAAATACTGACTCATTTGTCAGAGATGTACCCTTCAGTGACAAGCGGCATACCTGAAAGTGTTGTCCTACATTGCAGCCAAAATGATGGGTGATGGCCTAGAGAAATAGCAGGATAGTTAATTTTGTAGTCCCCAGAATAGCCAGAGGGATGAACGTTAAGAGGGTACCAGACCACCATGCAGAAAGCTTGCTGTTTAACTACCCCCTGGTATCCCAGCTTCTCAGATCATCCTTCACTGTTTAAAACTTGAGCCTACACCAGTTCATCTGTGTAGAAACAAGGGGATGGGGGAAGGGTGCCTCTAGCTCCATCTTGATGTGTACTGGCATCACTCAATCTGCATTTGATTGGTGAGTGGGCTGCCCAACCCTGTGTCAGGTAGTGACCCTCTAGAGTTGTAGATTCATGGAGTATAGGAACATGGAAGTAACTCCCATTCTAGGTCTTAGACCCAGCTAGGCAGGTCAGTCTCCCTTGAGGAACTCCATCAGTCTTCCCTTTGCCAGCACATGCTATTCAAAGCTTGCATATCAAGCAAAAGTTTATCTTGTGAGAACTAGGAGAATGAGTGTCTGCATAGATCTTTGAGTATAAGACCTGAAGTCATTGCTAGGCCTAGTGCAAGTCTGCCCCTCCTCCATGGTGTATCTTTGGTTGTTGTACAGTTGGTTGTGATTTCTTTGTCATCTGACTTGTGGTCTGTATCGGGTATGCCCTCAGCTGTCTTATTTGCTGGTCCACAAGATGTGTAACTTGCCCTTTGTGGCTTCTGTTAGAGTCAGAGGATCCAGACATCATTGCTAGTGTAAAGGATAAGGGTAATGAACCCACCCCCCACTTTCTTCTTGTGTTTCTTCCTTTGGAGAGGCTTTTAAGCTTTTGAGGAGCAGTACTAAGTGCCTCGAACCTCCATTCCATTCCTCCAGATGCACGTGGTAGAGGAGAGGCCCTTAGATTTGTGGGAAATTACACTAACCCCTAGAACTCGCATTTCATCTGCTCAAAACCACCAGGATCTGAAGTCAGTTCCCCCATAGATCCAGTCATTAAAGATGTCTTGCAGGCAGTCTGAAGACACCCTGACTTTTCCAGTTTGGTATCAAAGAGGGATGGTCTTTACAAGTATTGCCTAAAAGAGTAGCTATAAATGTTTTTGTTAGATAAGTATGTGGTTAGGGACTTTGCTCCTTACATACAGACATACATTTATTTATTTATTTTTGTGAAAAACAATTCTTTTTGTCTCTGTTAAAAAGGGGAAAGGTGACTGTGGTCATAAAATTCACTATAATGACAAACACAAACAACCAAACCAAAAACCACCTCCAGAGGAAGCCTTAATAGGCAAAAATAGTAAAATGAAAAAAAGGCTTCCACCACAACGAAAAGTTCACTGAGAAATTCTGTTAAAATGTAGGCTTTAATAAAACGAAGAAATAAAAAGCACAAATTGTGCTGTTCAAGTTGCAGGTCAAACAGGATAAGCGCTTTCAGTTAAAAAACCTTCTTCAGATCCCAGTGTGTAGACCTGACTTACTGCTGTTAAATAAAGATCCTTAATTGCTCAACCAGTCACATACAGCAATCAGATGCACGCCTTCCTTAAGCCTCCATTTCATTTCTTAATTAGGCTTCTCTCTTTCAAAATAGGTTTAATAGGAACTACTCTGTTGAGCCCTGGAAATAAATTAGCTCTGAGGTTCATGATCCATTTGCTTTCTTCCTTTTCAGTTTTGTTGACAATGTCTCCTCCACGAAGGTTAGTAGTCACACTTGAGATAACCATAAAGCTAAATGAATGCCCTGGATTTTCATACACATGTCCATATAGGGCATTGGTTACCACTTTATTTTTGATATCTAACATATGGCGAAGTATCCGTTCCTTAAACTTTCTATTGGTCTTTCCTACATAATAGGCTTGGCACAAATTACAAGTGCCAACGTATATAACATTCTTGGTGTTACAGTTAGCAAAACCAGAGTACTTATAGCATTTGTTAGTTACCGGATGAACAAAACTGTTGGAACATTTAATGTGGCTGCAAGCTTTGCAAAAGCCACATTTCCAAGTTCCTAACCTATTTCTTCCTTCTGTACTCTGTTTGTTAGGTATTCCATTATAGTTGCACAATAAATCCTTTAAGTTCTTCTTGTTTTTATAACCAAACTTAGGTGTTTCCCCTACAATTCTCTTAATTTTATTGTCAGCAGTTAAGACTGGCCAAAATTTCTTGATGGTTTCACGGACATCAAAGGAGTTAGTGCTGTACGTCATCATGCATCTGAGACTGTTGTTGTTCCCACCTGTCTTCACATCACTCTGCTTCCGTTTCGAGTAGTACGGTTGCCCTTTGTTGCATCAAATGGACATTACTTTGCCTTTACTCATGACTAATTGTTTTTCATTATAGCCTCTTGAAGCAAAATTCTGTAATAGTTTGTCTTGTTCCTGCAGAAAATCATCATCGTCAGTACAGAGCTTGGATATCCTGGTCACTTGATTTTCAACAATATTCTGAAAAACATGTCTTGGATGCATGCTATTGTAGTATAGCATATGGTTCCTCCAGTTTGGTTTCCTGAATATAGTGGTGCCGATTCCTTTGCTTTTATTCATTGAAATTCTCACGTCTAAGAACTCAATCTCATTTGCTGATGTTTTCACTTCGAATCTTAGAAAGCTAGTCGTACTTGTTAAATAGTTGACAAAATCATTTAGGCGTTGCATACTGCCCTTCCATAGGAATATAACATCATCCACAAACCTATTGTAGAAGATGATGCATTCCTTCCATTCATTTTTCGTATCCATTTCCAATTGCCTTTCCCATTCAGCTAGGACTATATTGGCATAGCTGTTTGCACAGGGGGTGCCCATGGCTACCCCCCATTTCTGCCAATAGTAGCTCTCACCATAGAGGAACACATTGCTCTCCAGGACCAATTCCAAGAAGCTGCATACTAGGTTCGCATCCATGTTTACTTCAAAATGAGAGGCAAAGTCCCTTACTGCTTCTATTCCTATATCGTTGGGTATGCAAGTGAATAAATTGTTGACGTCCATCGTCACCAAAATGAGGTTGTCTATGGAGCTTTCTTGATCCATTCTTTCATACAGACTCTCCAGCAGCTGACCAGTGTCCCTCAAGACAGTATGTGCGAAAGGCAACAACTTCTTGAGTTCAGTTTCCACATAGATTGAAATGGGCTCAGTGACCCATCCTTTCCCCGAAACTATCGGTCTCGGAGGGGGGGTCAACACTGTTCTTATGAATCTTAGGCAACCCTTTGATAACAGGTATAGTTGGATATACCATTTCAAGAAAGTCATATAGATTTTTATCAATTGCTCTAGTCATTAATTTGTCATATAGGACATTCTTTACTGAGGAAATCAGTCTGTCTACTTGATACTTCTCGATTTTGTGGTATGTATCGCTATGGCTTAACATATCCTGCATTTTCTGGGCATACTGTATTGAATTCATCACTATTAAAGCTCCTCCTTTGTCAGCTGGCCTGAAAATAACTTCTTTCATTGTTTGCAATTCTTTTAATGCCTGAAACTCATCCTGTGTTAAATTGTAGTAGTGTTTATTTTTTCCTTTTGACCTCCATTCAAACACCTCATTCTCACATAACCGTAAGAACATCTCCACAGTGGAATGATTGCTGGGGACAAAGGAGCTTGGTTTTTTCAACACAGACGATGTGTAGTTTGTACCAGTATTTTCATTGTCAAAAAGACACTTCAATGTAACGTTCCTACCAAAGCACCCTAGGTCTGTCACTAACTCACTCAGGTCAGAACGTATTGAGGGTATAAAGCTCAAGCCTCTTTGCAGAACACTCTTTTGGGTAGCTGTCAGCTCATAATCGGATATATTAATTACCAACGAACTCGATTCATCTAAGCTCATTGAGGTTCCTCAGTTACCTTTCTCTTTTTCCTCTCTCTGCTTTCTGACCTGGCTCTCCCGACATTTTTTCTGTGTTAATAAAAAAGGGAGTTGCTGTAACAAAGGTGCATCGACAGATCCCTTCTTTGGTATCACGCTCGGAACTATTTCACTTGAAGGCTGAATGCTTCCTGCTGACGCAGTGTCTACACTCGCTGCATTATCATTTTCCGTTAGCGATGTAATGACCTCGAGCATGCCAGAGTCATTGTTAACTATACTACCATTAGTCTAATTCAGAGGCTAATTCAGGATGTTGCCCATTAGTGTGCATATTACTATGTACTTCAGCATGTACCTTCACACTAGAAACAGTCCTGTGTGTCACAGGTACATTTCCCATGTTGTCAGAGCGTTCTTTTCTATCTGGTGCTCTCTTATCCCTCGGCCACTCAAACAGGCGACCGTTAGTAAAATCAAAATAATCTCTCTCTAGTTTGTTAATTTTTATATTTTTCAATTTGTTCTCATAGGTTTCCAGTTTATCTTGCAAAAGTAGTAATGACAAACAGTATCTTTTTTGTTTTAGTCTTGAACATACGATTATAGAGGTTGTTTCATTTGTAATGCCATTATATCTAAAATCATCAGAAGCTATTGAGAATAAGCAACTTAAGGTTTAAGTCGCTCTATGATGGCTTCTGAATTGTCCAGCTCTGACATCCCCCTTCAGCCTAAGACGAAAGTCAAAAAAATCAAAAGAAGTGGGGCAAGTCTTCAGAGAAGTCTGCTTCTTTTATTCATTTGGAGTCAGAAGTATCCCTTGAGGCATTTGATCACCTTCAGACTACCTTCAGACTATCTGACTGACATACCTTTGCTGACTTTTGAGAACCCCCTTAGCAGGCAAATATATGCAAGGCCTTAGCATGTCCGAGCTGACTGACTGTATGACTGATTTGCCCACAAACTGAGAACAAAGGCTGAATCACTCGGAGGGAACAAGAAGAATCCCTCAGCTGTTAGTAACAGAAGATGCCCCATGAAGGCTTATGGAGGTATGTCCTGCTAACTCTCATATATGTAGTATTTCTTTAGAAACTCCTAAGAAAAAGAACCAAAAACAAAATGAGTCACCTCTTGCTACTTCATCTCCTTCCCTAATAGATCCAAAGGAGGATGGGTTTAATTTCTCCCAAAGGTTATTTAAAGGCCTTATGGTCTATGCCATCTTATTTTCCTTCTCTTCTTTCCTCTTGTCTCGCATAAGAGGAAGAGGGAGTAGTCCTCTAAGATGTTTCTTCTGACTCAGAGACTGAAGCCCTTGATTGTATCTAACAAGTGTGTTCACCTTCATTGTTTGAATTAGAGACAGATGACACGCAGTCTTCTGACTCTTGCTATCAAGAGATCATTTTGACATTATTTTTAAAATTACTTTTTTAATAGGGGGAGGGATGAGCTGATATCTGGTTCACAAAAATAGTACTTCAGCCTCCTGAATATGGAGGCTCCTAGCCATTTGCTATGCCACCAGTTTTAAAAGCACTAGAGTATGCCACCCCCTGCCCCTAAGAAGTGAGACAGATTTTATAAAGTCCTTCAGAGATTTCCTGCCTCTGAGGAGAGCACTCCTCTGTTTTCAAGGATGGTTGGCTTGTGCTTTTCCTTTGCTGGGCAGATAGTTCCCTTATGGGAAAAACTTTCCATGTTTTAAATTTATTATTTAAATGTACAAATCTCTTTGTAATTAGATTGTCTAAACTGCTGCTTTCCATCAGTGCTTTATTTAATTACAAAGGTAGGAGGGCAACAAACAGATGTAGAAAAAAACAACAACTCTGCCACCCAGTCCTTTAGAGCCATAAATAGACAAACACACAGCAAGATACTTGCTTTCCATTTATTTATTTATTTAACATTTGTTTACTGGGAAAGTCCAACTGGGACAGAGCCAGTTTTCAGTGGAGGACCAGGGAGAAAAGCTTTGGATGCATGTCTGGACAGCATGGCCAAACTTATTTGATGTCACAGATTCCGAGACCAAGTCTTTATAAGAAATGCTCAGTTCTGCCGTTATTAAATGCAAGTGCCACTGTTTCCATTCTTAGAAGATGTGCTTGGCTGGGGGCTCAGGCTCTCCAAAATTATGTGAAGTCTAAACTGCTAGATTCTCCATTAAGTAGAGATAACCATTTGGTAATTCCTCTACAGAGATTTTCAAAACTTTGAGGAAAGGGGCAAGATTATTTATGGGAGGAGTTAAGCAGTTATTTGTTTCCCCTACCCATATCATGTATTTAAGCTTACTGGAAACGTTCACCATCCAACCCAGTACGATATTCATGAGTGACTTTAATTATGCCACTGTTAACTGGGAATTGTATACAACACCAAATGTGTAGGCAGAGATATTCAAGGATTTTGTAAACGCAGACTCCCTGGAAAAGATTGCCAGTATGCTGATCAGAGGTGCAAACATACTAGATCTGGTCCTCAGTAATAAGGGACAGTGCTGCACACCCCCTAGTGTAATGTCCTGTCTGGTAAGGTCAGACCATAAAATGTTCACCTTTGAAGTAAAAGTAAAACCTGGGACCCGAGCTAACTCTTGAATGTTCAGAAACTACTCTAAGGCTAACTTCCTACTATTAAGAGATAACCTGAAAAAATTTCAAACTTCCCTAAACCCTGAGCATACTGTTACCTATACTGAACTGTTCAAAGAAACCTTATACAAGGATGTTAATAGCTGCATAGAGGCATCTGTAACCACCAGGAATACATGCAGACCTTACTCAAAAACCAAGCCATCCTGATAGAATCACAGCATCAGTAGGGGCTGTATAACAGAAGACAGAAAATCGTGGCAAAATTTAGGAGGTGTAGCATCCAGCAGGATAAAAGTGCTCTCACCAAACTAAACAAATAACTCTGAGACAAATAGTCTACCAAAGCTAAATTTGAGGTAATTTGAGTCTCAGGCCAAGGGCAACCAGAATTCATTCTTTAGTTATGTCCGCAACCTCAAAGGCAGTACACAGTTGTGTACAGAGATCATTGTTAATGGAGCCACCTATACTAAGCCAGAAGATATAGCAAGCTTGCTGGCAGACAAATTCACCTCTAAGTTTACCCCTGTCTCCCATTCAGCCTTCCCTCAGAAAAAAAAAAAAAAAAAAAAAAAACATAAGATATAACTCCTCCTACCATCAATAGGGAACAGGTCCTCAATGCTGTCTCTGAGGCCAAGAACACTGCATCAATGGGTCCTGCCAGTATTCCAGAACATGACCTATCAGGATCTCTGGAATCACTGTTTCACTGTAACCTTCGAACAGGCTTTGTGCCTCATGAGTGGAAAACAGCAATCGTCATCCCTCTGCACAAAGGCAGTCCATCTACACACCATGAAAACTATAAACCCATAAGCCTCACCTAGTGTCATATGCAAAGCCATGGAAAGAATTATCGTGGAAGTAATCAATAATGACATAGGAAATCTCCAGACAGTGGACCAAATGCAATTTGGTTTCGTCAAGGTTAGGTCATGTCTACTCAACCTAGTGCACTTTTTTGAGAAGGCCACCAAAGCAATGGACATGGGCAGAATGATTCACACTGCCTACCTGGACCTGATTAAGGCATTTGACACAGTACCCCACTTGGGCTTTGTGGACAAGCTGAAGAGGTTATGTATAAACCCTTATGTTGCCTAGTGGATAGCCATCTGGATAACAGACGAGACCCAGGAAGTTGGAATTGGGGAGTCTACCTCTACAAAGAGGCTAGTTACCAGCAGAGTCCCTCAGCATTCTAACCTGGGACCACTCCTTTTTAGCATCTGCTTCTCTGAAGTCAAGGGCCTGTGGCTGACTGTTTCCAGTTAGGTACAATCCTTAAATCCCCCACCAATACTAATGTTCTCCAAAAAGGGCTGACACAGACTAATAACTCTTGACAGAGCCATGCACTAAAACTGAATGCCAAGAAATGCATAATAATATTCTATGTCAGACGCTCCTGGTAACTATCATATTGACAACACACCCCTAAGTCAACCCCAGTAGTCAGGGACTTGGGGACACATAGAGAGTAATCTAGTCTTTGACTCTCATGTGTTCACTTTAGTGAGAAAATCATTCTATGTTATCCAAGTTATAAACAAAGGCATTGCATCTAGATACAAGTAAGTCATTGTTCCACTGTGTTTGGCATTCATCAGCCTATCATTGAGTAAAATGCCCCCTTTGGCAGAGGTGCCGGAAGCTGTTGAAGGCCGGGGGGGGGGGGTGCAGGGTGAGAGGGGCACTTAGTGATCTAAAAAGGACAATTTGTAAAACTGTTTACTACCTCAACATAAGTTAACTTGGACTTAGCCACTTTCCCTTTTGGTGCCTGAAGTAACTTTTCCTGACTGATTTTACCCATCCCATGGCTGGTAATTGTATATTAGCCCCAGTGAGAATAACTGTGATCATACCATAGATAATTTGAGGGGACCCATGTAAGTGATGCAGCATTTAGGAACTGCCTCTATTCATTAGTAGCAGAAGGGGAAAACCTGAGGTGCTTTTTCTATTACCCATCCTTGGATCCAAATTTCCTTTGAGCATGGAGAGGTATGAGCTTTGCTGTACTTGAATGGGAGAGTCTGTTCTGTAACAGTGGTATCCTCTGGGATGTATATCTGTATCTCTACACCATTCTGCTTAGATACCTGTTCTGAATATTTCTGATGCCATTTGACTTAATGATGATCAGTAGGTCCATCAGTATTGGGTCGGAGGAGTCCTTGTATGCCAGACACAGGTCACTTCCTAGCACTCTGTAGGATATTCAGTATAGTGATAAGGCTGTGAGGTGGTCTGTGTAATACCTGTTTTTTAAGACTTGTATCCTTTTAATAAGGTATCTCTGTGGGCATTCCACTTTTCATGTGTCTGGACAGATGCATGCCAAAGTGGGCATTATACAAAATGATTGACATAATGAAAGCTTAGTAAAGGGGGACAATAACATCTCTAGATCTAGTCACAATTTGTTCAAAAGCTGTGCAATATAGAAAGACATTCTTATGGCACTGGGCATATGTTGGTCAAATGTTAGGTCACTGTCCAAATAACTTCCCAAATGCCAAATAACTGGGTCAACTCTGAGGGGGGTATTGCCAATTTGGTAGTTCCCTGGAGTAGATGACTTCCCAAAGGATATAATAATGTATTTTTTGGCGTTTAGTTTAAATTCAGGATTCTGGCACTAATTTGTTTGGGGCAAGCCTTTTTCCTGCATGATGGTTAAGTCATTTGTGGATTCAGTAACTCCACCTAGCTTGCAGTCATCTCAGACTTAGCCAATGCCAAAGTCTCTGCACCGAACCCTGGGGGACTCCATTGTTGACTGGTCTCTTTCTAGAGGTATCCTTCCCTATTTTGATCACCTGCATCCTGTAATCCAGTTGGTAGTCCAGCTAGTGATACAAGGCTTTATTCACAGTTTATCCAGCTTTTCTACTATACTGGAGTAGGGGACTGTGTCGAGTCTTGGCCAGGTGAAGGTAATGCAATGTGAACTGTTTTATCTTCATCCATTGCTTTGGTGACAAGTAAAACCTAAAATTTGTCCATGATTTTGAGCCTTCCACACTTTCTTCCTGATTCTTGCCCTAAGAGGTTGAGAGATGTGAGCACAGATTTGATTTTCCCTAATTTTTGTGCCATATTTTTGGTCTGTTCCTCATAAGATTTGTAGTTTTCTGGCAAATTTATGAGGATTGCAAAACTTAAGTAATGATAAACATTTGAGTTTCAGACTTCTAGAGTTCATATCCTTCAGAAAATGCATGCTAATGAGAAACGCCTGTTATTTTAGCAACTAAGCATATTAAGAACAATGTTATACTTAAAATCTGTCCCTGATTCTGGACCTTTGACCTTTTTCCTGACCCATTGTTTTTGACTTTATCCCTTGAGCTATGAAGTTTTAAGGTATAAATAAGAACTGTGAGCAAAAGCTGTTTACACTTTCAAGTTCGACCTGCTGTATTTTTTTTCATTTGATCAGTTAAATAAAACAGAAGTGCAAGAAAAACTGGGCAACTTGAAAAATAACCTAACTGAAAGCTTAGTCAGGCACGAAGCTTTAATAACTCTTTTATAAGAGGAGCAAAAATCACATAGTAATTTATTATTGTGCTTTTTAATAAATTAATGCTTCTTGCATGACTTTAAAAATCTAACAAAACTGGGGCCAACTTGATGTAATGAAAAATGAGAAAAAAGATGACTTAAGGCAAGGAAGAAACTGTATTAGCGTCTTCTGAAAACAGTAAAAGCAAAGTGAAAGTTATTCCCATTTCTTGCTTCCATTAAGTCTTATTTTATCATCGCCATTATTATTGTCATTATTATTATTTTTTTTACTGTTATTGCATTATAAATTACTCTGGGTGGGCTGCTGCCACTTCAGCTGAGGTCCACAATCCACAGAACTGCACTGGTGTGTTCAGCAATGTAGCTCTTATTAATTAACAGTACATAACAATGCAAAATACCCAACTACGAAGCTGAAAATGCAAAAAGCATATCTTGGTTTCAGCAGAACAGTTTCTTCAAACTCTGAAGTCTCTCCTCACTCAGCAGTACACTGAATAGTGGCAGATGAAAGGGCAGAAAATTGAAGAACCAGTCACCTGCAGACAGGGCAGCAGCAACTCCCCCATCCTACACCCACAAAACAGGTTTTTCTAGCTGCTACTTGTTCTTTAAATAAAAAAGTCACTGATCCAGATCCTTTCCCATTGCAAATCAAGCTGATCACTGTCATCACTTCTCATTTAACACTTCCTGTTTGTAAAGGAGTGGAAGATTCACTGGGTTCTTTTGAAAGTCTGATGCAGCTGGCAATTTACACTTGCAGATGAACCACAACAGCCACTAATTTTTAGTTTATTATTATTTTCCCAGAGACAGTCTTGCAGCTGTAAAAGTGGGAGGGCAGTCCACCCATCGGCCAGTGGTACTGGTGCTCCTGCCATTTGATATGTACCTTACCAGTCACATCCAACAACTGGAACTTCCACACTGGTCCCTATTAAATTATCAAGTCATATGGTCGACACCATATGCTCAAACTTTGAAAAGTTTGAAGGTGAAAGGCAATGGCTCTGTATGCGCAGAATGGGAAAATTTCCCTTTTCTGCACTGAAGTGCGGTCTCGGAGTTGGCATATTTAAGTAGGTGGGGTGTGGGGAGTGTTAAGGTTAAGTGTTTTTTTTTTTTTTTTACATTTTTATTATATATTCAAAGATTCAAGTTTCGCTCATATGTTGCCGAACATATGAGGTTCAAAATTTTGAAGCTTCGAATATATAATATAGACCTTAAATAACATTTCCTATGTAGACCACCTGAAAGCCCTATCGCTGCATTCTGTCCTTTACAGGCTATTGATGGGAGATCTATGCTTTTCATACAAGTGTCAGACCCCACTCTGATAGATGACCTGCATAGTCACAAAATAAACAGAACCAGAATTACCCATTCTAAAGACTTAAACCTTGCCTGTGATATGAATAGGACATGTTGGAAAGACAGATGTGTATCCCAGAGACTACACCTGCTCTGGAACAGGCTCCCCATCCATGTGAAACAGAGCTCTTCCCTAATTCAGTTCAAGTGTAACTTATGCAGTTGGATGGGGAACAGGAAATTAATCCCTGGTTTGGCACCTATGTCTCTAATGAACACCAGCAGCCTGTAAATGGTTCATCTCCCAGACCCCTACTTGTAAATTCTTCATCTCCTAAGCCCCTGTTTACACTTTCCAATGGTACCAAAAATTGAGATTTGGGATGCATGGCAAGGCTTAAAATGGCCCCAGTGGGTGGTAGCCTAGTACACAATTATGAACCTGTTCCCAAGTATCCTAGAAATTACCTCACCAGATCTGGACGATTTTTTCATAAGTCTTAAAATTCTTCACAACATAATCTAAGATAGTTACTAAAAAGAAATTACAATAATTTTAAGGGACTAAACGATGCTCTTCCGATAGAAGTAATAACTTCTGACTATCTTCTTCATCCAACCCTCCACCTTCTTGACCTCTACCTTCCTCTGTCCAAAAGGCAGCAAAACTATTTCTTTCCAGACTCCTGGGTTTTAGATATAATACAAAATGAATACAAGATTGAGTGTGACGATCTTTCCATTCTTTCCAAGATCTCTCAAGTCCCTTCAGATCAGCAACACTTTATTTTTCCAGTCATTTCAGATCATTTTTTTTAATAGAATCATAGAACCTGTTGCTCCCTAACAGGGAATGAGAAGGACAGAAAAGATGGAACTTGGATATCAGTTGTGGATTTATCCAAACGAATCACCTTCCAGCAAGATCCAGATTTCAATATGTTGAGACTCCAAAAAATTTCTTCCCCTCATTTTCCCTCAAGCTTTTCTAGTTAATTTAGATCTTGAAGGACTGTCTTAATATCCATATTCACACGGGATATTGTTTTAGTTTACCTTTTGCTATTGGGCTTATCCATGTCCCCAGGGGGTTTTGTGAAATGCTTTGGCATTGTTAGTCAGACAGCAAGGCATCCATAGCTGTCCTTACTTGGATGACTGCATAATATAGGCTGGTTCAGAACTAGAAAACGTAAGGGCCTTACACTTTTCACCCAGTCTGCTTCTCCACTTAGGTTTTACACTCGGCATAAAGAAGTCAACCATGAAAACTACCCATTCTGTAGTGTTTGTGAGGTGTCTTCTGATTGTTATTGCTTTTCTTCCAACAGACTAAGCTCATTTTCTGAAAACTTGCTTCCTATCTCTGAGAAATCTTCAAATGACCTCACCAAAAAAAATGTTGTGACCCCTAGGACTTCTGCATCACCAATAGTAATGGTTCCATATGTTGCTTGAAATTGATTTGGGATCAATGTTGTGATCAGCTTTCCTTTCCAATCCCTTTCTTGTATCTCATGAAGAGAGATTTGTTTTGGTGGATCAACCATCTACCAAGCAATCCTGGGTTCTATTTTCTGTTTCTCATTTACACTTCTTAGCAGATGGTGGTAACATATACCTCAGGTTTTGCTGTAGGTAACTGCTTAAAGAAAGTCCCAAGTTTAGATCAAACAGTTTCTTAAAGGTGTCCTACACATCAGGACCACTAGAAGGCCAATTCCTCCTCCTTGGGACATGAAATATTTTCTGGAAAAAAAACACCCTATCTCCATTTGAACTTGTTTCTGCTTCCTAGAAATTCTTTTTTTTAAAACACCTTTATTGAATTATCACTTAAGACTTAGACAAACATACATGTATATAAGAGAAAAGAGAGAAAAGGTTAACACAGTTACAAACATTATACATCACATATAGTCTTTTATACAATCATCTTCAATCCAATATTACATAAATTGATCAATACCTGCCTTCCATTAAAACTGACTCCTCCTGCAAAACATTATTCTGCATGTATTGTTCCCCCACTTTCCATTTTTTCTATGTAATATGCCCCTACTCTTTTGTTAGATCCCACTTCTAGTTCTTCTCTCTCTTTACATTATTCACTACTTCAAATACAGTTGCACCAGTCTTTGATTTCCATTTTCTTGTAATTGTTTTTTTTGGCAGGCATAAGGATTAAATTTAACAAGGTCGTACTATGTCTACACAATTCAGGTCCTGTATCCCAGCTCAAAGAAATAACTTCCTTAGTTTACACCCATTTACTCAGCCAAAATTTCTGACAGAGTACTCTGTAGGATGTTTTTAAAGTCTGCCAACTGATTACATTTCCAAAACATATTTTTCCATTTGCCTCCTCCTTCCACTTCACACCTTTAGTATTTGCCATCTACCTGAGAAAAAATTCCTTGGAGTCTCGTAGGGGTATAAAAATACCTATACAAACACTTCCAAGCAAAAAATCTTAAATCTTCTAGACTTTGTTGCATATTTTTGGGAGCTGTACATATGTCTTCCCTTTGTTTCCTTGTGAATTCCTTATCCGGTCTCTCTTCCCAATCTTTTCTGACTCTGATTGATTCCTGTATTTTTCATACAATGTTTTATATGTCCTACGAATTATCTAATATGTAACACATAATTTGTACTAGATTCATCTAAACTCTACCAGAGCAGATCATTCACTTAGGATTCCCCTATCACTTTTTGTTTGCCTGTACTCTTGATATCAATCCCTGATAGGGAAGCCAGTCTCTAGCCTGAAGTCCAAATGTCTTCTTGGCCTCTTTCCATACTATTACCTTTCTCTTTCTCTCTAGTATTTTGCTGCAAATACCTTGGTTTCTTTGCTAGTTTTCTCCAGTAAATCTCTTCCACCTCTTGCTTGTTCTCTTTACCCCTAATTGCAGTCATCCGTAGAGACAGAATCTCCTTTCTCCATTCTCATGTTGGATTAGGTCTTAGAATACTTTCCTGCTGCTTTATGAATATAATATGTATATATTTTTAATTTATCCAAGTCTTTTGGGTTTCTAATACCATGACGGGAATGGACCCCATTCCTAAGTCAAGGCATAATTAAAGTTCATGAAATTAGTATTGTTTCAGTCTTTGATGTCAGCCAGTAGTGCTCTTTGAAGCACCCGCAATGTGCCCAGTAATGACTCCTCCTGCAGATCGTATGGAGTTACATGTATTGGTAACCTATCTAAATACAGTCCCTCGAAATAATTCTTGCTACTTCTTAACAATATCTCTTTTCTTTTATTACTACTCTAAATTTAAAATATACTTTCATTTTTGTCCCACTCACTAGCTATAACTTCTGAAGACATTTCTGTATTACCTAATAACATTCAAATAATTTCCAGTGCCCTTTCCTTAAATTCCTCCCTTTTTAACAGGTAGGTGGGGAAGTATTAGTGTCCCCTTTTGTTCTTCATTACCCTGCATTTTATCCTATTTGTTGTTGGTGCATGATGTGAAACTAGTCATTGTATGTGTGTTGAAGCTTTCAGTTAAATGCACATGTTTCTGTAAAATATAATTTCTGTCTAGTCTAGCCCAGTTATTGTACTTTGATGAATAATATGTAAATTCTCATAGTTCCTGCTGCTAAATTCACATCTTCTGTACGAAATATTTTCATAACTTTCTTCACAAATCTACCCCCTTTTGTTATATTTCCCTTCTAGGTCCTCTAACTACATCCTCATTGGTGCAAGTCAGCTTCAAGTCCCTGCTGAATGTTGATTTTCTCCTAAAATTTTCTTAAGCTCCATAATAGCAGTTATAGGTGGAATATAAATATATGTGAGTGCAATCTTCCTCCCTTGCCAATAGCTCCTTAACACAAGTCTACCATTACTATCTTTTTTCCCTCTTCTGTCACTAGTGGAGCTCCTGTAGTAATTATTATATATACTCCACTTTTCTTTGTCCCTGATATTCTGATGAATATCCATCCTAAAATCCTTTTTTTAACAAATTCCCATGCTCACTACTTTCCAAATGTGTTTGCTGTAGCATTTCTAGTTGCACTCTGCATTTCTTAATGTAATTCAGTACTCTTATCTTTTTGTCTTTACCTGTGAGGGTATTCATTTTCCAAAGTAGCATGTTTAATGTAGCAGTTTTTAAAAAAAAAATAATATTCTCACGTATTATATACAACAGCTTTTTTAAATGTCTATTTCCAGATTTTGTGTTACATGCACCCACAAATGTGTGGCAGGTTGATCCTT
The DNA here is from genome assembly GCF_019279795.1 of Protopterus annectens. Lineage (NCBI taxonomy): Eukaryota > Metazoa > Chordata > Ceratodontiformes > Protopteridae > Protopterus > Protopterus annectens. The sequence goes on from NC_056746.1 coordinate 843,192,676, forward strand.
AATAGAGTTGTTTCTTGTCATCTCCATTTGAAACTAAGTCACATTTTACAAGAGTTTTTGTTTTAATGAAAACCTTCAAACAAACAACGAAAATACCCCATAACCTATTAACTTAAAACAAACAAAACTAAGTACATCTTCAGATAATTACGTTTAACCATCCTGATAGCAACAATTGTCCCAAATTGACAGCTGCACCCAGAGGCATAACGTAACCTCACATTAAGGTTATCCATTCTAAAGCGCATGTTACATCCTGTGCATCTTCTTACACTTAATTGTTGTCTGTTTCTGTCTTGTATTTATTTCCCTCCCATATGTGAAAAACAGTGTATATGCTTTCAGAAAGTATTACCTTTTAGCCTTAAGAAGTGTTCTTACTGTCTTTAAATAAAACTAAATTATACATTGTTCTAATAAATGCATTAAAGCATTGTTACCAAAAAAAGATGCTATCTTGTAATGACTTCCAGTAATCTCAAATTTTCTTTACTGAGCTGCTTGTCCTTCTACCTTTTAATTTTGTTTCTCTCAGTAAACAGTGTCCAAACCTCTCAATCTATTGCCTTCTCCTTTAGTTTGCTTGTTTCCATGAAAACATACAAATAGAATATGCTAACACTGAACATTACATTTTTTTTGCTAAAGGAAACCTATTCATAACATTGTGGTCTTTCAAAAAAAAATACTTGCTTAAACAAAAAACGTGTCATTAGATTATGCCAAGGGAATAAATCCAGACATTTACCTATGAAAAGTAAAAACATTTCAACTCTACATATAATTGTATTCAGTGCACTTACACCGCATCCCCTACCCCAGGAATTCAAGATTACAGCTCAGTCTTTCTTCTCTTTTTACATTGTAATGTCTATATTTCTTAAAACTAAAAATGAAAAAGTACTTCTTTACTTTACATCTTCATCACACACACAATATATATCATGGAATAAGCAAACAAAACGACAGAAGCAGATTAAAGGCGTCCAGCAGAAAAATAAAATAATCCAGTAACAAAACTTCAAGACGCCACCACAGCAAATGTGATACTTAACAAAGTATCAGTATAATAAAATGTCACCTTAGGTTCTGATGTAAATATCAATGCACCCAAATTCCACCACGATAACAGTGTGCCGTTGAGCACTTCAGTTCCAAAGTTAAAAACAATGTATCAGCGTATCTCTAAATGCTTAACGGCTGAAAGCCAGAACATCAGCACAATAGAAACGATGTTAAAAACCACCTTCAATTCATATTTGAAATGGCAATGCGGCTAAATATCACCACGCCAATACTATATTATTAAACTCTTTATTCCATCACAAAAATAAAAGCGGAAGCTTCATGTAAGCGCTTTCGGGTTACAACAAACCCTTCATCAGACAAACAGTCATCATTCATAATGCCAGCATTTAAATAGTGGAAATTGGCACCAAAGATTCGCCTTAAAGAAATACTAGCCATATTATAAATGTCATTACTAAAAACGCTTAAATAGCTCATATCATTTAGCATCATAAAACATTCATATTCAAAGCAATATATAGATCAAATACATATTCAAAAACAATATCAAAAACAATGAACTAGTGTGAATAAAAATAACAAACTAGTTCATAATAAAAGCAACAGATATCCATTCATGATATATATGCTTAAATATTAAAGTCATTCACAATTCATTATTGCATATAAATAAATATCAAGATCAAATGTTGTGTCTGCAGCTGCAATATCGAAAAATATGTATAGCATTAAAATCATATATAAAAAAGAAAAAATAATTAATTTCTTGTCATATAATATATATATTAATAAATATATGACAATAAACATTAAAATACTTTAAAAATTTATATAAAAATAAAGAGTCATGGTTTATGTTTCAATGGCCTATTAATCAAAAATGGCTTTAATGTTGTTCTGTCATTTAAACATTTCCCTTTATCTGACTGCATGCGAATAATCCATCTATTCTCTTCCTGTTCAGTATAATTCCTAATATTACCTAATCTATTGCTTTTTAAAATTATTTCAATAACCATAAATTTAAATTTTTGATCCATACCATTATTTAAAACATGTTCAGTTAGTGCATTAGTTTCATCCTCACGATTTATTGTGTAAATATGTTCTCTTACTCTCTCTGTTAATGTTCTATTGCTTTTGCCTATGTAGAAGCAATGGCATTTCTGACAACTTGTTAGGTATACTATATATCTAGTTTTACAGACAGCATAATGCTTAAAATAGTATATCCTCTCAGTGTCTGGATGAATAAACTTATCAGTTGCCATCATATATGAACATTGATTACATCCTCGGCATGGAAAGGTTCCATGTCTATTAGAGGAGACTTTAGGTCTATAGTTATTCTTATTTTCATAACATAGTAACCTTTTTAACTCGGTCTCAAACCTACCAATTCTCTTATTTCATCATTGGCTAATAATATAGCCCAATTTTTATCTATGATCTCTTTTATGTCATTATTATTATTAGAATAGGGAATATTCAGTCTAACTTTAATATGTGATTGGTTATTATTCTTCTGTCTATTAGCCTGTAAGACTATATTCTTTCTATAGTATGGTCTCCCTTTCCCATTTCTATCTATAACCTGAGGATCTAGGAGAACATTAGCCTCTTTGTGAGAATAGCCTCTCTCCATAAATTCATTCTTTAAATTAACCATGGTTTGAGTACATATATTATCATCACTTGTTAAATGTGATATTTTTCTACCTTGATTAATTATAATAGTCTGAAAGATGTGCCCTGGATGCATGCTAGTACGATGTAATAAGCTATTCTTCCTACAATTCTTTCTGTACAGGGCTTTGGTAAATCTTCCATTATCTCTAGTAATGAAAACATCTAAAAATTCAATTTCTGACTTCGACCATTTACCTTCAAAAGTAAAAAAAAATAGTTGTATAATTAATGTAATCTATAAATGTCTCCAAACCAGTGTCCCTACCTTTCCACAGAAAAAACACATCATCAACAAATCCCTTGTAATATATAATATTGTTACTGAATTGTGATGCAAAAACATAACTTAACTCCCATTGAGCCATAACCAAGTTGGCATAAGAGTTGGCACAAGGTGTGCCCATTGCCACTCCTTATGTCTGTAAATATTAGTCATTATTGTACATAAACATTGTTTTCTAATATAAACTCTAGCAGCATCATACATTTTATAATCATATTAGATTCAACATGGTTATGGCATAGGAATGTTCTCAGAAGTTCTAATCCTTCATCATTAGGGATTACTGTAAATAATGATTTCACATCTAAAGTTACCATCCATATATCTACTCCATCAACATCATTCCCTACTTCTATGCTAAAAGTATTTAAAAATTCCTGAGTATCTTTAATTATACTTTTAGTTCCCCATACTAAGTTCTTCAATTGATTCTCAACATATATGGAGAGGGGCTCGGTAAGCCATCCTCCACTTGAGACTATGGGTCTCATCTTAGGTTTAAGTAAACATTTATGAACTTTGGGAAGACCTCTAATAATTGGTATAGTAGGGAATTCTACTAAAAAATATTTATAAAGTTCATCATTTATAATATTGGACATAAATAAATCATATAGGTTACTATGCATATCACGTATAATTTTATTAAGCTGAATTTTATTAATCAATTTGTATGTTTGATTCTCATTTAACATTGTTTTCATTGTATCATCATAATATTGTTTATCAAGTATAACTATAGCTCCTCCCTTGTCAGCTGGCCTTATTATAATTTCTTCATTGTTACTCAAATTAATTAAGGCATCATATTCTCTATTGTTCAAATTACAAAATTTATGATGTTTCGCAGTCTTGCTATTCCACATATTAATTAAATCTCTTTCCACCGATTTTTAAAAAAGCTTCTAACATAGGATGCAAGTGAGGTATAAATGGATTTATGGGCTTTTCTTCTGCCTGGTGTACAGTGAATAATAATTTCCCACAAACACTATACTGTCTCCAGTTTTCAGTATTTTGCCCTTCTGCCAAGTTTTGTCAGGATCATGTCTTTGTGCTGGTATGACTACATCTTTACTAATACATGTCTTGACTGCTTTGTCATGGTGAGGTTTGGTGCATATACACAGTGTGCCCTTTCAGTTTACAAGTTCTGCTGTGGAATACCAGTCCAGTTACTAATTTGTGCTTGCATAAAATGAATACAGTCCGTTCCTTCCAGTTTCTATGGTACAGCAGAAAATCTCAGGTTTTGTCTGCATGCTATCCTATAGCTTTACCATTTTTCAAATGTCTCTTCTAGAGCAGTCTCATACTCAGCCAACCTTTCCTTCATTTCATCCTCTTATTTTTGCAGTTTCATCAGTTCATCTGAATAGCTGTTTAAAACTTCTTCCATTTTTCCAGGCTTATGTTGTTTGAGTTGATATACCCTTTTAATGTTTCATTTATTTTAATCAGCTTTGAGCAGATTTGACTTTTTTTTTTCTCTAAATTAGTGGCAGCCATCTGTTATACCAAAGCTGGAGATTGAATTGCTTTTTGCTGAACAGCTGAAGGATTCTTCCCAGTCGGTGTTTTCCCTTCACCATTTCTAGCTAGTTTTCTTTCAGGCTAAGTTTGTTCTTTGCTTACTTACTAACTGTTAACTGAATTGTACTAAAACAGGTAGAATTAATGGCCATTGTCTATTTCTTTGCTCACACTAGGAGAGCTAAAATTCACCTATTGATCATTGCGCAGCCATTGCTTTCTTGAAATTCTTAAGTTGCTTTAATCTCAACCAAATGTTTGATTTTCAGGCTGACATGTGCTGTTTTCCATTTTTAAGCTTCCAAAAAGACACGGTTGTCCACAGAACTAAAGTTGTTAGACTAGTCTCTAAGTCAGTCCATCCAACCTCCTGCTTTCTTTCCCAATCTCAGAATAAAGGAGAAAGAAAAGCCTGACCAATGTTTTATGCCCTACAAATAAAAGACGTTATGTCTGCCCGTCACTAAACAGATCATTTCTAAGCAGCTTGCCCTTTCCATTTCTCATTGCTAGTCCTTCCATGGTAATTCCCTTCAGGGACAGAGGAAAGCTCATTCCACCAGAGCTGTGGCTTCTTCTATAGACTTCTTCAAAGGCTCGGATTGTAAGTTCGTTGTGGAGACAGCCACCTGATCTTTTGTTCACACTTTCACAAAGCAGTAAAAGACACCTGCCTTTATCAAATATAGAACAGATTTTGCCAAAGCCATTCCTCAAGGTTTGCTGGACTCCAAATATATATTGCTTCAACCCCTACCACTTCCTCCTAAAAGCTTTTGGAATCCTCCCATGAGTGAAGATTACTTCAGCATGATCTAATGAAGAACATAGTATAGTTGTGCAAGATCATATGATAACAGTAAATGTACAAACAGGTTCTGTTACAGTGTATACACCCTCCTTCCATCCCCTTTCTCTTTTCCTACTTGCCAGACCTTGACATCTTAGTTTCTCACCTTGTCTATCTTCTCATGATTGTGATTGTCCTCCTTTGAGTGATAGCCTCAGTCTTTTTCTCTAGAGCAAGAAAGCTTTAAGGAGTTTTTGTGCTCATACGTACAGTTAAGTACTAGCATGTGGTGTCATGCATAGATTATAGATTGGTCTTGCAGCATGCGAGGAAGGTGTCTAAGCTTTTGTAGACTGGCTTAGACGCATAGTATCCTTGACAGTATACATCCCATAAGTGAGGAATAATGCAACAGTGACCTTTTCAAATGATTACTGTTAGGGTAAGTTCTTATACAACTGTACCTAGATGGTTGTCTGCTGAGACTCATGCCATTGCTCCCACAGAGCATCTGTATAGGGTTGCTGGACATGATGTCTGCCTTTTGGCACAAAGCAAATTCCTCTTGTTGTCCTTCTATTCATATGCTGCTATATCCTTAACTTGAGGGAGTCTGCCTCTGGTTGACTCGTACGTCTGGCCAGTCTGTAAAAGATAAATGCTACTGCGAAGGTATGTGCGACAGCCCTCATCACTCAGCGGACGTCGGCTATAAATGGATATAGAGTATAAAGCGGACGTCAGCACGCACCTACCTTAGAACTTTTCTGCCGCCTGTGTGACTGCCAGCTCCTGTTGTCGCTCACCGAGTAGTGACTTCATGCTTGTCCGTGTTCAGATAAGTACCCCATAGGGGTTTTTGTTACTTTCTTGCTACTGTGTTGTGGGTTAATGTCAGGTAGAAAGGGCAAATGTCAGTGTGGAAGGTAGATTCCACATAAAGACTCTCACGAGCTCTGTGTATTCTGTCTAGGCCAAGACCACGACCACACCACTTTTGAGATCTGTCAGGCATTTGTACCTAAAATTCTTAGGAGCCGTCTGGCCACTCTAAAACTTTACCTAGAGAATCACCATTTGAAACGCTTAGTGAAAGACATGGACGTGACATCAGGAACTTTGGAGGAGCCGCCCATGAAAAAGGCCAAAAAGTCTTGGCCTGATCTTACAACTGCGCTGGTGAAGGCCCGCAGTCTGAGTCAGAATCCGCAGACCTTCCATTGATGGGTACCTAGGGGTGTAAGGCATTAAGGAGGCTGCCAGCACTTCCTAGAGGGAGTCGCAGGCATCCAACTCTGATGCCGGGCGCTCTCAGAGGGCCCGCATGGGGTTTCCCAAATTGTTGTTCGGGAAGACGATATTTTGGATGTTGTAGAATGTCGCCCAATGTTCAGCCCTCCTCCTTTTCATCAAATCTGCGACACTTGTGTCAGACGCTTCCAAAAAGAAGCAGCAGAAGACAAAACATACTGCTACTTCTCAGCCAACCATACCTTCGGACCAAACCCTGACTTGCAGGCCTTATACCCAAGGCCTACTTATGCCTGCCTGGCCTCAGCTCCTGCCCAGACCCCTTCAGTCTCCACTCCAAAGGGTAAAGTGTTTCCTGATACTTCCTCTGAGGAAAAGGATTCTTCAGGGGATGAATCTCTCACTTGCACCTCCCAAATTGCTTCTCCTATGTGGTATGCTTCCCCAGAGGAGGAGGAGTCAAATGGAACCGATTCCCCTGGAAAGACATTACTTTTGGGGAGACAATAGTACAAATGAAAGACTTTTTTAAATGGGACTGCAGTCAGGTTACTGAGACCCAAAAGAGGCATTATGACCTCTTCAAAATGGAGTCCCCAAACCCGTCTGCAGTGCCTCCTGTACATCTTGCATTTTTGGATGCCTTCCTGGCTGTTTCAAAGGCCTCTGATTCCCAACCGCCTGCACCCAAGCATCCAGACAGATTTTATGCAGTCCCTGAAGATGCCAAATTCCTGTTCAAGGCCCCTTCTGCAGATCCATCAACTATTTCTGTGGCTGCAGATAAAACATCTAAGCTTCTTCCCTCCACTTCCTTACTCCCTTCAGATAAGAAAAGTAGAATAATGGAAAGGTTGGGCAAAAAAATCTGTACCTCTGTCACCTTAGCTGTGAGAGCCATAAACTATCAAACCCATATGACCAAATACTCCTTGTCCCTCCTAACAGATGCCATTAAACAACTGGGTGACCTACCGGATTCCCCCAATAAAGCTAAGATCTCTAGCCTGCTAAATTCCTGAATTCAAGTTACAAGACACTCTATATGAAGTGTAGGTATGACAGCGGAGGCTTCAGCAAGGGGTGTGGCCTCAGGTTTTGTCATCCGGGGATACTCCTGGTTTAGGTTACAACCTTTACCAGATGACATAAAATCTAAACTGATGGACACACCCTTGGAGAACAAAGCTTTGTTTGGTTCAGTAGCTCCTGAGCTGTTTAAGGCCCTTCAGGCGAAGCGTAAAGAATTTTGGACCTAAGGCACATATTCGTGTCCCCAGTTCCTCACTTCTAGAGTAATTACCCTTCCAGGTCTTCTCCCTCTACTCCAGCTCAAAAACAGCCTTTTCAGGCCAAACCTGGTAGTCTGTGACTACCAGGCCCAAAGCCCAGCTACCCCTTTCTCCCCACATCTCTCCCTGTCCTTCCCTGCTTTGAAACGGATTACCCAGGACTCTTGGGTCCTGTCAGTCATACAACAGGGTTATTTCATGGTGTGGGAATCCAGACCAACCTTCAAAGGCATTCCTCAATCCCCTTGAGACCAAATGGTTTACTTTCCTCTTGTCCTGCATGCCCTACTCTCTCAAGGTACTATCCAAGAGGTACCCCTAGAGTTAAGAGGGAAAGTTTCCTATTCCAGAATGTTCCTGGTCCCCAGGAAAGAAGGTCCTTGGAGACCCATCTTGGATCTGTCCCATCTGAATACCTTTCTCAAGGTCCCCTCCTTTTGGATGCTGACTTTCCGTGCTCTCCTTCCTCAGGCCTACATGGTGTCCTTGGATATAAAGGATGCCTACCTGCACATTCCAATCCATCCACTCTTCATGAAATTCCTTCACTTTTCAGTGAGTTCTGCTCATTTTCAGTTCTCTGCTTTGCCATTTTGTCTCTCTACAGCCCCAAGAGTGTTCACAAAGTGTCTAGCCCCAGTCATTGCCTTTGCCAGAACACATGGGTTCCAACTCTTCCCTTATCTGGACGATATTCTCATCCAGGTGTTGCTCCCTCAAATGGCCCAACAGCACCTGGACTACACCATATCCCTTCTGAGACACCTGGGATTTACCATAAACCTTCAGAAATCTTCCCAGACTCCCTCCCAGGATCATGTTGTTAGGATGCAGGATTCTCACAGGACAAATGATGGTCTGTCTTCCTCCATACAAGATTCTGTCCCTAACACCTTATTTCCAGGGAATTCCTTCTCTCCAAACCTTGTCGGCTAGGGAGTTTCTGAGGCTCCTGGGATTCATGGCCTCCACCATTCCCATGGTACCCTTAGCAAGGTTACACATGAGGAAATTTCAATGGTACTTAATGACAGCCTGGAAATGACACCTGCACCCTCTGGAGTTTATGATGCCCCATCTTTCCTGCCTTGCCAGGGAATTAAACTGGTGGATTGCCCAGATTTCTGCCAATCCGGGCCTTCCCCTGCAGCCCGTAAGGATCTGTACAGAGATGCTTCAGACTCAGGTTGGGGGGCACTTTTGGGAGACTCGAGAGTGAGGGACACATGGAACCTTCCCCCAACAGAGGGAACACAGCAACATCAAGGAGATGAGAGCCTTGATATTTACCCTTTAAATCTTCAAGGCTCAAATCCTCCTAGGACATCAACAAACAGGGAGGGACAAAGTCCTACCTCTTATGCAGATTAGCCATGTAGGTGTGGGAGATAGCCCAACAAAAACAAGTATCTCTTCTAGCCATCTACATACTCTCTACCGAGAATGTGATGGCAGATGGTATAAACAGGTCCATGACTCCATCCCATGAATGGATCTTAAACAGGGAAGTGTTCTTGGACCTGGTCCATCAGTGGGGTATTATACCTCAGGTAGACCTGTTTGCCTCCCCCATGAACAGACAACTCCCAACTTACTGCACTAGGATACTCGCCCCTGGGGCATGGAAGGGGATCTTCGCTTATGCATTCCCCCTCTCCCCTCATACAAAATGTTCTGCTGAAGATTCAGAGAGAACAACCTCATATCTTGCTGGTGACCCCCTTTTAACCAAGGCAGCGCTGGTTTCCCCTTCTACATCATCTAGCCAAGGGCAATCACAAGTTACTCCTCAGGATGTACCTAATCACACAGGAGTGATTCCATTTAGACACCTTTATACTGAGGATGTGCTTCAGGTTCTGGAGGCCAGAAAACCCACTACCAGAAAATCCAACCTCTCCAAGTGGAAAAGGTTTTCTGTTTGGTAACAACTTCAACCACTGGCTGTAGAACATCCAGTGGTTCCGTCTTACCTGCGTGAACTGATGAATACTGGCTTGTCATATTCTTCCATTAAGGCACACCTATCTGTCATCTCAACACGTTTGCCTCTCCCCTCCTTTGGCTTCCAGACTAGAAGTCAAGCTCTTTTTAAAAGGGGGTATTACATGTTAGACCTCCAAGGAAGCCTGTTTCTCCTCCTTGTGATCTTAAATTTGTATTGGAAAAGCTAACCTTACCACCCTTTGAACCAGCTAAGGACTAAACTCTCCAACACTGCACATGGAAACCATTTTTTTGGTGGCCATTACTTCAGCCAGAGGTGTCTCTGAACTGCAAGCCCTAATGGCCTCTCCCCTTTACGATTTTCCACAAGGACAGGGTTTGGTTATGTACTAACCCATCCTTCATGCCCAAGGTAGTTAACAAACTTTCCCGTAATCATCAGGCCATCAATCTTCCTACCTTCTTCCCTTTACCACAGACCTTCAGCAAAAGGATCCTCCACTCCCTGGATGTACATAGACAACTCAGATGCTATTTGGCCAAAACCAATTACATTCATAAACCAGATAGGATCTTTGTCTCCTATCACCCAAGAGCCCTGAGACACCCTGTTTCAATGCAAACCATTTCCTCCTGGATCTCTAAAACTATTTCCCTTTGCCACACAGCCCATGGCAAAAGACTTCCCTTCCCAGTAAAGGCACATTCCACTAGGGCAATGTCCTCCTCTGGGGCCTTCCTTAAGTGTTAGGATTCAGTTGCCATTTTAGAAGCAGCTACATGGTCATCTGTTCACACCTTCATCAAACACTGCAAGTGGGATATTTCCAGGTGTAGAGCAGGTTTTGCCAGGGCCATTCTTCATGGCTTTGTGGAAAATGTTTCTGTTCCCCCTCCCTATCCTTAGTAGCATGAGCTTTTGCATTCTCTCTCATGTTATGGATACAGCAGCATATGAATAGAAGGACATAAAATAGTTGTGTAAAATCTTACCATAACTTTAGATGTCCTTGTCTTCTATATGCTGCTGTATTAGATGTCCTTCAAGAATGCAACTGCAGTCATAACATGTGGGTTGTCCTGCCTCAGGCAGCCCTCGGTCGGCCGGATTCCAAAGTCTGGGTCCGACGTCGGTTGATGTCGCATTTCTCTCCGACGTCAGAGCGGCTGGAGTATATAAGCATCAGCTGACGCCATTTTCTTCAGTCTTTCTTGCCGCTCGGTGCCCGAAGCAGAAGCAGTTCGCAAGTGCCAGTCGGTCAGCTCCTGTATTCTACGATTCCGAAGTCATCAAAAAAGCTAAGTACCCCGTTGGGGACCTTTTCTTGCCTCAGCCGATGTCAGAAATTACTGAAAAAGTTAACAATTGTCTTTTTTGTGGTAAACAAATACCTCATAAGGATTTCCACTCTTACTGCCTCCCTTGCCTGGGCCCAGACCACGACATCTCGGCCTGTGTAGCCTGTGCTCGCTTCAACAAGCGCACTCTCAGGCGCCGGGCGGAGTTCGCTGAAGACTTTTTCTGCGATAAATTTGCTTATACCATGCCGTCGGATCTTCCGACATCGCAAACTCCCAAAAAGCGAAAAGACCGGGACCGACATCCTCGGCCCGCGTCTACTACCGACTCCATGCCAAAACCTAGTGCGAGTGCTCCGGTTCCCTCTGAGACGGTCTCTCCACCGCTCCGAACCGAAGACACCGCAGTAACGACGACTCCGTTTCCAGACATTACTCCGACGCCAGTTATAGATTTTCCTACGGATACCGAAACCGAGGAGATACCCGAGACCATTGCTGTAGACAAGGTCACTCCTGCACGTGGAGCTGCCAGGCCTCCTATGGCCATGTCTATTAAGGCCTACACTAGGGCTAAGGCAGCCAGCAAAGCTAAGCATATTACTTCCAGATCCTTACCTCAGCCGACTCCAGAGACACAAATTATGTCCATGGCTGCTGATTTAATTTCCATGGTTAGAGGTTCACAGACCCATCCAGAGAGAGCATCCCAGCCTCCTCCTGATAAAAGGCCCCGGGTTGAACCCTCTGACCCTACTCCTTCAGGTGAAGACTCTGAGGGCTCTGTCCACTCTGATAGCCAGGAAGAGCTCTTCCAGACCTATGAGGACTCAGATGCAGAAGATTCCATTCCTTCAGCCTCCCCTCCTGAGGATATTTCCTTTGGGGAAGTTCTGCACACCATGAGGGAACATTTCAAGTGGCAGGGCCAAGAATATTCTGATTCCAGGAAATGCCTTAGGACTTTCCTTAAGAAGCCTCAGCACAGGCCCTTAGCTATTCCTCCTGTACTTGATGTTATGGATGATTTGTATTCTGATTCTAGTACTACCCCTGATACTCTCCCTCCTGCCCCAGCCAAGCCAGACAGGTATTACAGGGTCCCAGAAACTCATTCCCATTTATTCAGGGCCCATACTGTTGATTTGGAAACTATTTCACAGGGGCCTAAAGGAGTTTCAGCCTCCACCTCTAAAAATCCTTTGCCCTCCAACAGGGAGGCAAGGTCTTTAGAGAGATGGGGTAAAAAGATTTACACTTCCACTACTTTATCTATGAGAGCTTTAAATTGCCTTTTCCATATGGTCCAATATCAGGATTATCTCTTAGAAGATTTACAAAAAACACTAGCTTCTCCTGATCCTTTAGACAGGAAGACTTTGCAGGAAGCTGTACATAACACTCAGCAAGTAAGCAATCACTTCCTGCAGTGTGGATATGATGCACTGGAAGCTTCATGTAGGGCAGCTATGACAGGGGCAGTGATGCGAAGACATGCTTGGTTAAAAGATCAACCTCTACCGGATCATGTAAAAGCAAAACTTCTGGATGCACCTTTGGAAAAGAACAAGCTTTTTGGTGCAAATGCTAAGGATGTGCTAAAGACCATTGAAGAAAAAGCAAAATCAGTTCAAACTGTAAAGGATTTCCTCCAGGTTCAACCCCCCAGATTCAGTAGGAATTGGCCTTCAAAAAACTGGTCCTTTCCTAATCCAGAAAAGTTTCAAAGGGGTAAGAACAGACATGGTCGAGGAAGAGGCCAATACAGAGGCCCTTACAGGGGACGTCAATGGCAGCCAGGAAACCAAAGAGGTGACGCAGTGGTTTCTCCTGCCCAACAACCACAATCTCAATGACTTTCCTCTACTACCGCCTACCAGGGAACAACTAGAAGCTCCCTTGGGCGGAAAATTATCTCTGTTTGCAGAAAACTGGCACAGACTGACAAAGGACAAATGGATTTTGGACATTATAGACCGAGGGTACAGGTTTCATTTTCATACCCTACCAAGAAAACAAGGCATGCCAAATCTACCACAACATCAAAGGGCAGAGGCTATCAAGCAAATCTCTCTGCTAACTCAAATGAAAGCAATAGAAAGAGTTCCACAACAAGAACAAGAACAGGGATTTTACTCAAGACTGTTCCTTGTTCCAAGAAAAGAAACTCAATGGAGACCAATACTGGACTTGTCCACATTAAACACCTTTCTCATAGTACCAAAGTTCAAAATGCTGGCTCTGCAGCAACTCCTTCCCATGCTGGGCAAGGAGTTGTGGCTGATTACTCTGGACCTCAAGGAGGCATACCTGCATGTCCCTATCAGACACAGTTGCAGAAGATACCTCAGATTTCTTGCAGGGCCAGAGCATTATCAATTCTCAGCATTGCCATTTGGCTTATCTACTGCGCCCAGAGTGTTTACAAAATGCCTGGCTTCAGTAATTGCTCATTGCAGGCTCCAGGGTATACAAATTTACCCGTACCTGGACGACTGCCTCATACAAGCGGACGACAAACTGATGTTGACAAAAAATCTGGAATATGTCATACGATTACTTCAAGCTCTGGGATACACAGTCAACTTCCAAAAGTCAAGACTGCAGCCATCCCAGCAAATAATCTTCTTAGGAGCCAAACTAGACACAGCCTCTCAAATGGCTTACCTGACAGAAGACAAGCAAGAGAAGTTAACTCAATACTTCAAAGATTTAGCAAAACTCACCCAGATGACTGCAAGGAGATTCCTACAGGCCCTGGGTTACATGGCATCCTGCATTCTACTGGTTCCATTAGCAAAACTACACATGAGAAAGCTTCAATGGTACCTAAAAAGCGTTTGGTCTCAGCACAGCAACAACTTGGAGACAATCATACCACTCATTCCATGCTTACAAAAGGAATTCCTATGGTGGACTTCGGTGAGCAAGGTAAACACAGGTATGTCATTCAAAAAACCACAGATAACACAGACCATGACTACAGACGCCTCAGACCTCGGATGGGGGGCGCACACGGAAGGCAGATGTATACAAGGACAATGGTCTCCAAAGGAAACACATCTGCATATAAATCAAAAGGAAATGCTGGCAGTAATGCATGCTATCGAGGCTTTTCAAAACCAACTCCAGCAAGGTCACTTAATGATACGGACAGACAACACCACTGTGATGTGGTACATAAACAAGCAGGGGGGGCACTCACTCTTATCCCCTTTACAGACTGACAATGCAGCTTTGGGAGAAGTCACTGAGTCTAAACATCCAGTTACAATCACAGTTTGTTCCAGGAAAAGACAATGTGTTGGCAGACAGCCTAAGCAGGAATTTCACAGATCCACACGAATGGAGGTTGCATCCGAAGGCTTTCAGACAACTCACTTCGACATGGGGCAAGCCAGAAGTGGACCTATTTGCCTCTCACCTCAATCATCTACTACCAAAATTTTGCACAAGGATATACCATCCAAAGGCTTGGAAAATAGATGCTCTTTCATTCAACTGGAGCTCCCTAGCAATCTATGCATTCCCACCTCTGCCACTGATGACCTCAGTATTACTAAAGATCAAAGCAGAGAAGCCCAAGGGAATCATAATAGCTCCGGATTGGCCAAGACAACACTGGTACCCACTACTACGGAGCATATGTCACACCAGGAGGTGGGCCCTCCCTCAGTGGCCTCTACTTTTGACTCAGCACAATTTTGAAACACTGCATCCAAACCTACGGACTCTGCAGCTAACAGCCTGGGAGATCCCATAAATAAATTCAACTTACCTCTCTCTAAGGAAGTTCAGCGGATACTAACAGAGGCTCGAAGACCGTCCACCAGAAAGGTCTACTTAGCCAAGTGGAAAAGATTCAGCAATTGGAATACCAGCAAAGGGCATGATGCATCATTACTGAACATCCCACTTATCTTGGAATATTTGGCAGATATGTTACACAGTGGCCTCTCATATTCATCAATAAAAATACATGCATCTGCCATTTCAGCTAGATACAACACTGATCCTCCTGTTTTTTCTCACCCCTTACTAAGACAATTCCTCAGGGAATCAAGAACATTAAGCCACCAAGAAAGGCCCCAGTGCCAGCCTGGGACCTCAATTTTGTCTTAGAAAAACTGACTCTACCTCCTTTTGAGCCAGCAGCTTCAGTTGACTTGCAATTTCTCTCATGAAAAACAGCTTTCCTGTTGGCAATTACCTCAGCAAGAAGGGTTTCGGAACTACAGGCCCTAATGGCAATACCACCCTTTATTATTTTCCACAGAGACAGGGTTTCATTAAGGACCAACCCTACCTTTATGCCAAAGGTGGTATCTAGGGTTTCTCTAAATCAAGCCATTCATCTGCCTGCCTTCTTCCCCAGTCCTGAGAATAAGGGGGAAAGGCTTTTACATACCTTGGACATTCATAGACAACTTCGATACTACCTGGACAGAACCAAGGCCAGTAGGAAGACTGAACAGCTTTTTGTAGCTTACGCCCCTGCAGTCCAAGGAAAAGCAATTTCAAAACAGACTATTTCTAAATGGATTGGACATTGCATCAGATTCTGTTATTCCTTTCATGGAAAGACTGTTCCAGCCTATGTCAGGCCACATTCCACCAGAGCTACAGCCACCTCGACAGCATTTTTAAGAGGGGTGCCTACAAAGGACATTCTAGAAGCTGCTACATGGAGCTCCGTGCATACATTCTCAAAACACTACAATCTCCCCCTATATTCCAGATCCAGAGCAGGCTTTGCTTCGGCAGTCCTGCAGGGTTTGATTGCCACACCATCTCTTTCCTAGAGCATACCTCCTCCCCCAGCTAAGCTATGGTATTCTACCCACATGTTATGACTGCAGTTGCATTCTTGAAGGACATAGTACAGTTTTGTACCTACCATAAATGTAGATGTCCGAGAGACATGCAACTGCAGTCGGGTTTTCCCTCCCTCCATACCCCTCTATGCTTAGGGTCCACTCCTATCCCCCTCTCTCTCTCTTAGCTGGGGATATCTGTTATGGTGTATTTGTTTTATTGCTCATGTATTTGTTTGGAATCCTGTTTTTGTCTTCCAGTTTGATTACAGCCTTCCTTGGAGGGCATCTGGCATCTGGGGCAAGAAACACTGAAGAAAATGGCGTCGGCTGATGCTTATATACTCCAGCCGCTCTGACGGAGAGAAATGCAACATCAGCCGACGTCGGACCCAGACTTTGGAATCCGGCCGACCGAGGGCTGCCTGAGGCAGGACAACCCAC
Source organism: Protopterus annectens (assembly GCF_019279795.1). NCBI lineage: Eukaryota > Metazoa > Chordata > Ceratodontiformes > Protopteridae > Protopterus > Protopterus annectens. The sequence continues at coordinate 843,209,047 of NC_056746.1, forward strand.
ATGTTATGACTGCAGTTGCATGTCTCTTGGACATCTACATTTATGGTAGGTACAAAACTGTACTTTTCCCACCCTGCCTTCCCCCTGGCGCTTGCCTGATTCCTGATTAGCCACTCCATAGTTGCTGGTTCCCAGTGGCATCCAGGTCTGAGGTAGGTGCATCCTGATGTCTGCTTTATACCCGACATCCATTTATTGCTATTCACATTTTATTCACTGCCTATTTTTCATCAAGTTGTTGGTTGATATCAACACCTTGCAAGGTCTTTGTTCCCATTTCTGAATGAGTGACTCTTGGTCTAATCATCCAGTGACTCCCTGGAAATGTTCTTGCAGTGGGAGCTTCTTTGGCTGAATTCCAGTTTGGTGTAGTCACTATAAATTGGAAGATATCTTCTGAGTCCTGCTCATAATACAATATTTATAGATACAGGTCTGGACACTCCAGTTTTGGGCACTCCTGTATTGAAGGGGAACCAGTAGGTCATGGTTATGTGTTGCTGGCTGAGACCTCATAACAAGGTTCATGTTTTACCTCAGCTACGTGTTTTGTGCTTGAAAGCTGCTGTAGTATTCATGGTGTCAGTTAAATGCCTGAGGATGTAGGTGCTGCAGTTGGCTGAGATTTGATAGTGTTCACCTCTTCCTCATGGATCTTTTTCTGGATTCAAATTCCTGTTGACAAGCACTGGAATGGTGTACCAAGCCCATAAAGTCCTCCTTGAGGCCATCCTTTCTACAACCAATTTTATTGATACTGATGGTAGAATGATTTAATGGTGCTTGGACGTCACCTAAACTCCTAAATGTTGCAAGGAGTGTGGTCCCCCCTAGAAAAGGAAGCCTCAAATCAGTATTTGGCGCTAATAGTAGTCTTCTTGGCCTTGAAGACCATGAAGATGAAGGCATGTTCAGTATCCTCTCATCCATTCAGGCAGCTGATCTGTCTTGTGCACCTGAACGAACATGGGGCAATGCACATGGTTCCCCCTCCCCAGTCATGTAGGTGGCACAATTATGGCAGTTGGCCATAGGCAGAGGATATCTCTGTGTCATTATGTCACATTTCCAGAGAAGTGAATAAGCTGGCAGACTCTGTAGCCATTCTTTAAATCCTGTCCTAGACCTGCAGATTCAGAGGTCATGGATGGTGCAAGTTTTGTGGCAGAGAGGCACTTTAGAGATTGACTTACTCACCGCTAAGAAGAACATGGTCCCTTCTCTCTCTTTGCTTGTTGAAACAGCTTACAATGGATGAACTCTCCATCTGGTAATAAATGGGATTCCTTTACATCTTCCTGCTGAGCCTGCTACTATCACTTATCATTGCAACATTCAGAGAAGAAAGACAACATTTCTTCCTTCTCACCCCTTGATGGCTGAAAAGAGTGCATTTTCAAGCATTCAGATTCCTGACAATTCAGCAAACTGTCTCAGTCCAAACAAAAGATGCCCCCCTGAGAGGTGATATCTCTCTTCATCTGAGAGCCTGGCTCCTGCTGTGCCGACTCCATCCTCTCACCATGTTTGCCAGCAGGGATCTCAAAAGTTATTGAGGCTGCTTGCAAGCCTTCCACACAGTATGCCTGCCTTTCCAAGTGTAAACAGTTTTCATCTTGATCAGAACAGTATCATGTGCTTCACCTATTAATCAATTTTCATGTCATCCTGACCTGTCTCCAGTACCGGTGTTATTTGTGCTTCATTTCTGGAGTCTGGATCTGTGCGCCAGCTGTTTCTGTGATACATGACTTTGTAGAGGGCAAGAATCTGAGAAACCACTAACCATAAGCACTTCCTTAAATTAATGCTGCTTCTGATTCTCTCCTTCTTTGCTTTGAAAAACTGCTTTCCTCACTGGAACGTGAACTTTGATCAACAGGTTTGCCTGTCTGCTTTCAACTGTTTCTCATAAAAATGTTCCTGTCTGCCATCACCTCTGCATTACTATCTCAGAGTTTTTGGTCCTTATGTTTATGGAAGCAAATCTGAGGTTTCACAAGGGACTGGTTTCTGTTAACATACAGATCCAAGAAGATAGTTTTTGAGTTGTCCCAGAACCAATGCCTTTATATCTTGGTTTTTCTAATGAGAATGGAAACCAGGGGTGGAAAATCCACTGGCTGTTGAGACAGCCACATGAGGTTAAGAACGTGGGCCAGCTACTGATCTTCACTCCAGGGATGGAAAGGATCATAGGTGCCAAACGCACCTTTTCCAAGTGAATTGTTCACTGGATTGCCTTTTGGCACCCTACAGTGAACTGCCTGCAGGTGAGTGTTGCAGTCAAAGCCCACTCTATGAAAGGAGTAGCTGTTCCGGTGCCCCTTTCAGTAAAGTCCTTGTTGTGGCCATTTGCACTGTAGCCTCTTGGTCTTCACTGCACCGGTTCATTAAGCATTACTCTCTGAGTGTCTGGCTTTTTATGGTTCTCTGCTTCTTTTCACATTAGTGATTAGTTCTTGGGATTCTGCCCAATCAAGACCCATAAAGCGGGGCCCTTGATGGTATATGCAACACATACATTCTAACCATATTTGTTGATCCATGACAACAGGGTACATCCTCCCTCAGTCCTCTTGTTTGTTATCTGGTCCATCTAGCCTTTGCTGTTGGAGACCCCCCCCCCTGTAAAGTAGTTATATAGAAGTATGTAACTGTATAAAGTTCATTAGCACTGCAGGTGGCAGATCTTGACTAACATTCTTAATTTGCCAGATCATATGATCCAATGTATGGAGTTTTTTTTTTTCAGTCCTGGTTGGTGGAATTCAAAAACTCAACTCTGTAGCTGTCAACATGTTTTTTTTTTTTAGATCAGCTAATATGGTAAGAAGTGATCTGTTATTTTTAGTTCTTACTTTTTGTCAGGTAAGATTCTGTTTGTTGATTTTGCCAAGTATATATGTCATCAGCATATTGAATGGAACAGGGAAGGGTTTGTAAGTGGTGACTGCTACTAGAGGTACAGTAAAGAATTGTCATCTTTCATGGAATTTCTTGTGGTACCTTCTGTACCAGAGATCTTGCACTCCTCTCATATAGTATAGCTGATAATGTTTTCATGCAGTGTCGTGCTGCTTCGTAATGCTTCGTAATGCAGTGGTCAGCTCATAATTATGTAGATATGTCTGAAGTTATTCAATTTGAGGAATTACTTGCAGTATTGACAATACTCTGTGATTTTAGAGGTTTGTCTTCACTGCCTTTCTTTCTTGAACTTTTGAAATGATTTGCTATCCAGTTACTGTCCAGTATGTATGCTTTTGAAGGGGGGTTTAGACCACTGAATGCCTAGAGGCCATCTTATTAATGTTGCTTGTTCTGATTGCATCTTTGTCTAACTTCCTAGAATAATTTAAGTATGTAAATCATAGCTGAGCTGCCAGAATTGTTTTGTAGGATATGTTTAGTGCCCAATTGCTCTGTTTTCTTATCTGTAGTGGGGCTCATGGTTGCTGTGGATTTGCTACTACATCGTGATGGACCTGGACCTTCACATTTCATGACTTTCTTTGTCTATGTTTATATTTATTGCAGAAAGCTTGCACTGAAGTACCACCCAGACAAGAACCCAGATAATCCAGAGGCTTCTGAGAAATTTAAAGAAATCAATAGTGCACATGCGATTCTGACTGATGCCACAAAACGAAATATATATGACAAATATGGATCACTGGGTCTTTATGTTGCAGAACAGTTTGGTGAAGAAAATGTCAACACATACTTTGTATTGTCAAGCTGGTGGGCAAAGGTAGGGAAAAAAATTCTCCCCGTCAAAGTAGCATTTCTGTTTCTGCTGTTCAAATTAAAGCACGAGGCTAATGTCTGATTTACTTAAATCATAAGTTGATTAGAAAATACTTGCCACATTGTTACTACAAAAATGCATTTGCATCTCATTAAGGAATTATTTCTTTCAGGAATTCCTACACATCCCATGTACTATGCAGGCACTCCTGCTGTGATGGACAAAAAAGACCCATGTCTCTTGTGGCTGTACTCTTTTTTTGGGAGGGAGAGGTTCAACATTAACACTTGCATTGAACGTCCACAGGAAAGAAGAAAGGATGTGGAACATCAGTGTTTGAACCTAACCCTCTTTTGCATGTTAATTTGCAGTGTAGTAATAAATATAGCGTGCCATGGATTACCTTAGTATACTGTACAAACGTACCTGGGTTTCATCATTTCTAGCTTCTTCTGTGTATGATTCATTTAGTTTCATTTTTATTTGTTATCCTGGAAAGGTGCATAAGTACTGATGGTCATTTACTAAATGGTCAAATAGTAATACTGGCTTTTGCATTAAGTGCAAAGAAATAAGCAATACTTCACAACGCTAAAACCATTTAATAGACAACAAAGCTTTTGGATACAAATCCTTCATCAGTGTTACAAAGTTTAAAATGAACAAACAACTTTTATACAGTTCATATAAAATCACATGACACAACCCACCCTGTCAAGAATAGTTACATATCAATCAAAGTTCAGATATGACTTCTCATATCTATATATGTATACATAATATATACACATCAATAAATGCATATTATAAAGTAATTCTTACTATTTAATATTCTGATGTTTTTGTTTCAAAATAGGCTTTATGGTAACATGTTTAATCAAATCAGGGTACACATCAGCCTGCATGCGTGTAATCCACTCATACTCCTTAATTTCTAACCTATTGTTAATGTCCCCATGTCTAATATTAGGATGCAGGACCTCTACAGCCTTCAATAAAAAGTTATGAGCTTCATCATTCTCTTGTACATGTTTAGCTAGTGCATTCGTCACAACCTCTCTGCGTATATCAGACTTCTGTGTTCTAGGATTCTATCCCTTAATCTCCTACTAGATTTTCCTATATAGAACCCTGAGCAATGTCGACACTTCGCTAAACAAACAATCAGAGGAGTGTTGCATGTAGCACTACATTTGAATACAAACTTCTTTTGGCTATGAGAAGTCGTATCTGAACTTTGGTATGTAACTATTCTTGATGTGGGTTGTGTCATGTGATTTTATTTGAACTGTATATAAGTTGTTCCTTCATCAGTGTTACAAAGTTTAAAATGAACAATTTGTATCTGAAAGCTTTGTTGTCTATTAAATGGTTTTAGTGTTGTGAAGTGTTGCTTATTTCTTTACTATTTTTGTTGTTTGCTTACTTCACTTCACCACATTTTTTACTTTTTATCCTATTATGCTTTAAGTGACCATGAATGTTAATAAAATGGCACAATATATAGTATAATACAGTTTAATGAGCAAACCAAATTCAGCAGTATTTTTTTTCAACTGTGCATCGATCTTTTCCTCAAACAATCCATTCTTCTCCTGCTTTATTTCTGGGTGCACAATCCAATGGGGAATGCATCCTCCATTACTTTCATGTGGCTCATTTTCTCAGGACACTTGAGGTTAAAAAGCTGGATTAGTTGCATCCTTTGCCGCGTGAGAAGGGAGGTTGTGGCTGCTAGTCAAACCCTGCCCAAACAGATTGCTAACTGCATTGTGTTTTATGACTAGTCTGTTTAATTATTTGCAAATGTTATTAAGATTCTTTATACCAGGGCTGACCACCTCTGTTGCTAGATTGGATAAATGGTCTTTGATATATGCTTACTAAGCACTACCATTTAGATATCCATTCCAGGGCATTCTTTTGACACATCTCCTTCATGGTTCTGCCTTCTGACACCTTGATGAGGTGACATGTATTCCTCCTGCCTTTCTTCCTTTTTTTAGGGGTTTGTGGGTGGTGTTTTTGGATTCTACGTGCGTATCAACCAAAACAAAGCGGGAGATCTTCAAATGCACTCTCTGCAGTGAGTTCATTTTGTCATCTTCCACTTTACACCTCTCTTCCTGCAGCAGCTGCACAACTTAGATGAACACCAGTTCTAAACCCATAAGTGGGGTGAGTTTATGTAAAGGAGAAAATCATACCGCAGGTAAAGGCTGGTGATCTAGCTCCTGTAGAGAATGACAGAAATAGAATATAGGCATGCAGGAAGTGAGGGATGTGATAGGATGTGAAATAGGGTACTGATAAAAGTGAAGGAAGAGAATTTGATGAAGATCATAGGAAGTTACTTGGCTAAGGTCATTTCAAGCATAGCCCTTTCATCCCAATGTAATACCAATGATACTCTAGCCAATACCCAGGATTGTGTTTAGTAATGACTGCCCATGTCCAGGAGTATTGTGGGTGCTAGCCCTGGTAAGAATTTACAATAGCCCATCCACTCATCCACGTTCCTTTTGAACAGTGTCATAGAGATGCTCTGCTTCACACGAATTGGCAGTCTGTTCCAAAGATGTGGCAGTCACTGAGGGACAAATCTGTCCCTCCAGCATGTCCTATTCAAGTCGCAGGCCATATTTAAGTCCCTGGAATAGGTGGCTCTAGTCCCACTTGATTTATGGATGTGCCGCAAGTTCTTTAGGTTTAGGTCGGAGATTGCTCTAAGAAGTCTATACAGTACTAAGTATATTGACAGGGACTTTAGTTCATCTGTGTAAGGCATATGCTGGAGTCCCTTGATCTTTGTGGTTTCCTCCAATTGCTGCAGGTGCTTTGTATGGTACATGCCAAAAGAGGCATTATACTCAATTATGGGCCTGATTAGTGACATGTATAGATGGGTTATAACCCCTTTGATCTAGAGGCAGTGCCTTTGCTAATCAAGTGTTCTATGTAGAAAGCCTCCTTTACTACAGTAGACACATGGTGGTCAAAGTTAAGGTCACAATCTACTTGTGATCCCAGATCCCTTACCACTTCGTAGGTACATAGGGTATTGTTGTTTGGTGTGAAGGGACATTGTTTTTACTGAAGGTAATGATGATGCATTTTTTTGCTTTTAGTTTGAGACCATGATTAAGACACCAGTCGTTAGTCTGCTAAAGACCCTCCTGAAGTATACTGATATAATTTGGGGATTCAGTAATTGCCCCCAGTTTGCAGTCGCCCACAAACATGGTCAGCCACAGCCCCTTAGTTTTGACCTGAATTTCTGAAGTGTATACTAAACAGTAGGGGGCCCAGCAATGACTCTCTTGGCACCCTGCTGGTGACAAGTCTGCTGGTTGATGTGGAGTCATCCACTTGTGCGACTGGTCTGTGAGCCAACTGGCAACCCATCTTACAACAAAGGGATTTACTTTCAGTTTGCTAAGTTTATCGGTAATGCCTGAGTGTCAAAGACATTGGCCTAGACAAGGTATGTTGTGTGCATAGATTTGCCCTTGTCAGTGGCCCTGATCACATTTTCAAAGAAATCCACCAGGTTTAACAGGCAGGATCTGCCCTTGATGAAGCAGAATTGGGTCGGATCCTGGGTTTGGGGGTCGCCTATGTCTTTATTTTTGAGGTCCATGATAATACATTCCATGGTCTTACAGATGAGGCTGGTCAGACTTATGGATATACAATTTCCTGGGTCTGTTGCTAGGCCACCTTTGTGGAGGGAAGTAACTGTTGCTGTTCTCCATTCTGCAGAAATGTAGCCTGTGGTTAAGCTGTGATTGAATAGGGTACTTAATGGTGATGCTAGTTCATGTTTTAGTTTCTTTAGAAGACAACCTGGGATGCTCTCTGGCCCCATAGAGGCTGTATTTTTGTCTTGGACAAAGCTTTACTGACTTGTTCTTTGGATATGTAGGGTGGGATGGAAGTTGGGAGCAAGTATTGTGGTAAGTTTGGAGGGAATAAGGAAGTGAAATTTTCACCAGGTTTAGTATCTCTGTGCAATACTGTTAGTCACTAGTGTAGCACATGAGTGGGTCCTACCTTTTAGGCTGTGTATGCAGTTAAAGGCTTTATGGTTATCCCTAGCTGTGATTGCTGAGTTTTTCTCAAAGTTACCCGTAGAGAATTTGACATGTTTTCTTGTTTTCCTGTTGAGGCTGAGGAGGGTGCTTTTCCATTGCTGGGCCTTCGTTTTCTTGGACAGCAACTTTTTGTGATTGTTGTAAAGTTTGTTGATGCCGGATGTCCACTAGGATGGCTTGTTTTTACTTGGGGCTTTTCGCTCTTTCATCTCCAGCACAAATAAGAAGGCTTGGGGTTTTGTTTAGATGTTTTAATACATAGAAACACATCAGGATGGATAGCAGCATCTTTAAATATGAACAAACTAACAAACAGAGCTTATATGTCCACATCTCAACAGCTAACAACAAAATGGCAGTCAGGCTTGCACATGGTCAGTATTTATACTCCAGTGCAAGCGCTTGGATAGCTTCTTAAAGGTATATACACACATATTGATCTACATCATCTCTCTTAAAAATATTGCCCTTTATGCAAAACAATGGCAGAGATCGGTATGCATTACTATGTACATCAGAAACAAAATACAATGTTCATGTCTAAGTTGCTTCATATCTATTGCAAGGTTTAAGATTCGACCATATCTCGTAGCATAACAGTTGGGACTAAAATTAACAGGGACAGTCTGTGGTGCACAACTCACATCAGGAATGTCTTGATTTGTCATAGTAACCGGAATGTCCTCTGGACATTCCCCTGGAATTGGAACACTGGACAACATACTCTGAGATAGAGTCCCTCTCACAGGGTATTTGCTGCAGTATAGGCTCAGATACCGGCAGTAAATACCTCTGATTCTGCCTTAAGATCCCTTCTTCAGTTTTCACAATGTAAAATCTCTATTCTGGACAAATATTCTTTGCAACACCATTCTGATCCTAACCTGTGAACGTTTGTATCTTTACCACGTCTTCTTTTCGTAATGGATTGAGCGGTCTGCTGGTTGGACTTTTGGAATAGACGTTTCCTCAACAGATTATGTTTTACTGATCTGCTGTTCTTGAGACATGGAACCAACAATTGACTACTAAGTGGTAATGTGGTTCTGGTTTGTCATGACAGAAGTCTTTGAGCAGGTGAACCAATATGTTTATCATGAGGAATTTTTCTGAGATTCAAGAAAACATCACTATTATCTCGTTTTGACTTCTCAAGTAACTGTTTTGCACTTTGCACTGCGCGTTCTGCCAAACCTTTTGACTGCAGGTACTGTAGACTACTTGTGACATGAGTAAAGTCCCTTTCTTCTGCAAATCTCTTGAACTGTTGGCTTGTAAACTGCATGCCATTGTCTGAAATAACTTTGTGTGGACTTACATAGCAAGATGACGTTTCATCTTGGTAATGACTGTAATGGATGCTAGGTTAGGAAGTAGGTGAATCTTGAACCAATTGGAGGTAAGAGTCTACTAACAAAAATAATGTTGATCATTCCACTCGAAGATGTCTGTGTCTACTGTTGATCAAGGCAGTTCCGGAATCTGGTTAAGATTAAGTTTTTCTTTCTGTTGATGAGGCTTTGTATTGCATACTGAACAAGAAGAACGTGCTCTCTCAATGTCTTGTGACACAGAAGGCCAAAATACTCCCTCTCACTTCTTTTGGTAGATTCATTTCCTGGGTGACCATGATGCAAGATAGTAATGTACTCTGGTTGCAAGGACTTTAGAACAATTACTTTCAGACCTTTCATAATGATACCTTTGTCAGACAAAATCTCATCTCTGTATGGAAAATAAGGTTGCAGTTCTTGAGGTAAGCTCGATTCCTTTGACAGACATCCTTGATTGATAAAGTGGTTGAGCCCCTGTAAATCTGGATCTGTGGTTGTGTGATCTCTCAGCTCATCAAAACATGTGGACAAAAAATTATGCACTTCCATGACTTCAAAATCATCCAGTGAGTGAGAACCTTGACTGTCATTCTGTTCAGTGGTATTTCTGGGTGATCTGGATAACGTATCAGCAAAATAAATAAGTTTGCCTTTCTTGTAGACAGGATTGAAATTATACTTTTGCAATCTCAGCATTATGCTTTGCAGTCTGGCTGGGCCTGAATGCGTTGGTTTTCTCAAGATAGGGACTAATAGTTTGTGGTCTGTTTCAGTCTGGATAGGTGAACCATAAACATAATCATGGAACTTCGAACATGCAAACACAATTGCCAAAAGCTCTTTCTCAATCTGGGCGTACTGCTGTTCAGTGTGGGTAAGAGTTCTCGATGCATAGGCAACAGGTTGATCCTCTTGTAGAATAACTGCACCAAGTCCAATTTTCAAAGCATCACAGGAAAGTGTAACTGGTTTGTGAACATCATAGTATCTGAGCATTGGCGGACTAGCAATTCTCTTTTTCAGGACATCAGATGCTCTTTGGATGTTGCTCTAACCAGGACCAGGATACGTCTTTGTGTCAGCTCTCTGAGTGGTGCTGATAGTTAGCTCAAGTCTGGAATAAACTTGCCTAGGTAGTTGACCATGCCAAGAAAATGTTGCACGGCTTGAACATTGTCTGGAGCTGGCATCTCAAAAATTGCTAATTGCTGTGAAGGTTCCAGTCATAGGGCTGTACTCGTAAATAAATGATCAACATAAGGAACTTCTTGTAGCCTGAATTTGTATTTATGTGGGCTGAGCTTAAGATTAAGTTGATGTGCCCTTTCTAGAACTGTTCTGAGGTTTCTGTCATACTCTGCTTCATCATAACCTCCTATTAATATGTTGTCTACTATGATAGCACAAAGATACCCCAAAAAAAATGCTCAGTTGCATGTTGAAATACTTCACCTGGAGAGTTTATCCCAAATAGCATGAAGAAATAATATATACCAACCTCAAAATAAACCAAAACAAAACCATCAACATAATTGGATGCTACTTCTCACCTGACCAAAACGTCCCTCCACTAGAAAACCTCCTCAGCTGGTCTACCCACCATCTCCCCCAAAAAACTATAATTTTAGGTGATTTCAATATTGACTGGCAATCCCGTTCTGGCAACAATCCAACCCATCATATAAACATTCATGGCTTCACCCAACTAGTCCAGTCGCCAGCCAGGATAAATAAAAACTCCAGCAAGCACACTACCCTGGATTGAATACTAGTCAGTAAGAGCCCCCAGTCATATATAACAGCCTGCTTCTCAGATAGCCTCAGTGATCACTCCCCAACATTCCTACTCAAAAAATACCTTTACCAAGCTAAACCTGTCATCTACCATCAAATACGTAAAAAAACTAAACTTTAACCCACTCACATTCATCTCATCCCTCAAAGAATGTAACTGGCATCCCCTAAAGTACCTCAGTCTTGATGGCGCAATTTAATTTTTTAATACTACCTTCCTGAGCATCCTTAATTACCATGCCCCCATAAGACTTTCCAGAATGAAAGCACAACCCTCCCCATGGCTACAGAAAACCACTAAGCCAGAAATGAAAAACAGGGATAAAGCCTGGGAGCACTGGCACAAACCAAAACCCCCTCAACTAGATAGAAATTCCTAGAACTACGCAATAGAGTTAAAAAGCTAATAAAACAGGACAAATTCCAATACTACCAGTCTGCCCTAGACTCCTCCCAACATAGCCCCAAACAATTCTGGTCCTCCATAAACTCCATCCTCCACCCTGGTAAAGTCAGTACCCCTCCTCCTAACATCCCTCACTCCTCCAAAAATATTGCTACCTCATTCAACACACACTTCACACAAACCATACTATCACTAGCTAAACAACACAACCCCACTCCCCTCCAACCCACACCTTCAACTAGTAATCTCCCCACTGCCTTCTCTTTTTTTCCTGTACCTACCTCCAACATAAAAAACTCTTAACTAAACTTAAGCCCACCAAATTAGCAGCAGACAACCTCCCATGTAAATACCTACAAATCGCAGCGGATGCTCTGGCCTACCCAGTATCCTTCTTGATTAACCGATCTCTGTCAGAAAGTTATGTTCCCACAGTGTGGAAAGTATCACATATAACTCCCCTCCACAGAACTAACCAGTTACCGCCCCATAGCTATTCTCTCTCCACTCTCCAAAATACTAGAGAGATGCATACATTCTCAGGTCTCAGACTGCTTCCTTACTAACAACCTCCTTTTCAATACTCAGCATGGTTTCCGACCAAACCATAGCATCACCACTGCTTTACTCTCCCCTAATAACACTATCCTTCAGCATAAAAATAATGTCTCTCTCTCTCTCTCTCCTCTGCTACATTCCTAGACCTATCTAGCATTTGACATGGTCCCACACAAACAACTCATCTCTGTCCTCAATAATCTATCCTTCTCTCAATCAGTCACTACTGGTTTCAGAGTTACCTGTCTGACCACCAACAATTCGTTGTACGGCTAATTACATATCTCCCCAACTACCTGTCTCCATAGGGGTTCCCCAAGGATCCATCCTTGGACCCCTACTCTTCTCTGTTTTCACCAATAATCTAGCCTCTGCCACCAAACATGGCACACACATACAATATGCAGATGACTCAACCATCATCTGCTCAGCCCAGTCCCTACCCAAACTGCAAAAAGTCACACAGGAAGCCTTTTCCTCTGTTGAAACTTGGTTATCCAATGCCCAGTTAATACTCAACCCAAACAAAACTAAACTACTCATCTTCCAACCCACCAAACATACTCTAAACAACTCTCACTTTAACATCACAGCAAAAGACAACACCACTATATAACCAACCGAACACACCAAATTGCTAGGAGTGGAAATAGACAAACTAAAATTTGACATTCACATATCCATGACCATAAAAAGTCCACAAAAAAATAGGAGCGTTATACAGAAATAAGCAACTTCTCACCAAAGCAGCAAAGATTTCGGTAGCAAATTCCCACCTTATCTCCACCCTACTTTATGCCTCTTCAATATATACCAACCTAAGGCAATGCGATCTGAACAAGCTAGAGACTTGCTACAACAAAATCACCAAATTCGCCACAGGGGCATCCTACCGTAGTCACCACTGTCTCTCACTTGCTGAACTGAGCTGGCTTGAACTCCCTCACCTCCTTCAGTGGTATCAACTATCACTCGCCCACAAACTAGTAAACCATCCACTAAATGTCCCATCCCTCCAGAATCTACTCCAACCCTATCGCACCGCCAGACCACTAAGATCCAGCAACAAAAATCACTTGCAGATCACTAAAGCCAATATCTCTGCTGGTGAAGCACTATTCTCTTCCGTCACAGCCAAATTATGGAACCTCCCTCCCACCCACAATTACCTCCGTACCATCATGCACCCATGCACCCACCTAAAAACATGCAGGCTATGCCCTTGCAACTCCCACTATAATATCACCCACCCCATCCAACCACTATCTTTCTTTCCACCCCACTAACTACCTTGATTATAGCAAGCTCAGATGCTCATAAGCCTAGTACTTATTATACAGCAGGAACTTCTTATTGTAACATTTGTTAATGTCTGTTATGTACTTCACAGATAAAGATTCTAGTTGTCTACTGATGTACTATGTTCTTCATGTGTAAATATGCTTGTAATTAATTGCTATGTTAAATTGTTAATCGCTATGTAATCCAATGTAACTACTGTCTGTTTATTTTAACTGTGGAGCTTTTCTTCCTGGGCCTCCGCTGAAAATGGACCTACGTCCAGTCAGACACTCCCGGTCAACAAATGTAGATAAATAAATAAATAAATAAAATAAACAAATAAATAAATAATTCTCAAAAATCTGTACCTGCCAAAGAGTACTGAAAATAGTGAGCACTGAGGACTTTTTATCAAGCTGAATTTGCTAAAATTAACTCTTTGCATCTAAGACAGAATAAATAGTGGCATTTGCCATCAAGGCTGTGACTTCTTCGACTGTGCACCTTGGATGATGAATTCTTTTTAGCCCTTTGTTAAAATCTTGTGTATTAATACATATTCTGATGTCATCTGAGCTTTTCTTGTGAACTACTACCATGAAAGACACCAATTCTGTTGGAGTTTCCACCGGACAGATTACACCTTGTCGCACCATTTTATCTAACTCTGCTTTGACTCTGTCTTGCATGGTTATTGGAACTTTATTTGCTGGTCTGATAACTGGACTGACCTCTGGGTCTAACTTCATAGAGTACACAACTGGAAGTTTGCCTAGTTTGTCTTCAAAAAGATCTGCATAGGTAGAAAAAATGTGCTGGGCAAAATTAGAGTAGTGGACTTTGAAGCTAACATGGTGGACTTCCTTATTAAACAAATGTAGTCCCAACTTCAAAGTGTCTCTGAGCCCTAATAATGACTGGACGTGCCTCTTGACCACACAAAATAATAAGTCATAGCTCCTTCTAGCAGAGTAGCATGAAAGCACTACTGAACCTTCGGTTTGAATTTCTTCACCTACATAGGCAACAAATTTTGCACACCTTGCCACATCAAGCCTTTCACCTTTACACACACTCGCAAATGTTACTGCAGACATAACATTGCACTTGGAACATGTATCAACTTTGAGCTCTAAGGGTTTGCCATTTATCCGAACAGTGCAAAATACTTCATTCCTAGCCTTTAAATCTACTGCACTGACCATTTCGTGAAGCACTGACACACCATCAATCTAAAGAGTAGAACTGCCACAGTTTCTGATCAACTTGCTTCTTAAAATGTTCCCTTTTAATAAAAGAATGTGGGCCTTTAGATTTACAAAATCTTTTGAAATTATTCTATGTATTGCATTTGTGACACTGTTGACCAAAAGCTGAACATTTTTCCCTTTTAGATTCATGGCTTCCACCACAGTTATGACAGATGGCAATGAAACTAGGTTGGGCCCCATGCTTTGCGTGTGCTGTCTCACACTTATGCTTCACTGAGAAGTGCTGTATAGTGTCAACATGAGCCTTACCACTGTGTTTTCTAGAGCTGCTGTAATGTGTAAGCATATTTGTGTGCTGTTCCATAAGCTTGTATATCTGACAAATCTCAATGGCCTTATTCGAAGTTAAATCACTGTCACGAAGCAAAATCTTTCTCACAGCATCATCTTTTATATCACATGCAAGTCTGTCCTTTATCCAACTCATCCCTTAAGTCACCATATCTACACCTTTTAGCTTTATTTCTCAGGTCGGTTATATATGCTGCAAAGGTTTCACCAGGCTTTTGATCCCTTGTGTAAGTGCCTTTCCATTGTAACATTTGCCTGGAGGTTACACATTCCTCTAAATTTACATTTTAAGCACTCTGGGTCCTATTTTGACTTGGCCTGTATAGTAATATGATGGTTTTCCCCCTCCCCATCATAAATAGCAGGTGCATACACTAATTAGTGCTCCCTTTCAATGGCTTCTGACCCGGCTGAATTAAGTAGAATAAATGCCTTTGTATGGTCATCTTTCTCAGAAAATGTAGCCTGTATGAAAATGTACTCTTGCTCAAACACTCTCCAGTTCTCAGCAATATTACTGTCAAACACAAATGCATTGGATTTTCAAAATCCATCTGCCATGCCCACAAAGTATATAAAAACACACTGAAAATATGTCTCTTTGTAATTATGTACAAACTGTTCTGTGAGTTTTTAAGAAAAATGCACAATAAATTCTATGAAATGCTGTGCTTTGTGAAATATGTTCTGTAATGACTGTACTCTGCGAAATATGCCTTGTAATGGCTGTACTTTTATGAAATAGCTTTACTGTAACACTGCACAAACATGCAAACACTTTATACACTTCTGAAAACTTGGATATCTTTGCTTAATACGAAAAATACATATGCTTTGCGAAAATGCGGTCATTTCCCTTTATTTTATTCGTTTTATGCAATTTGGACTTTTTCAAACATTTTCCATAGTAATTTGAATATTTTTGTCAATAATACATAGTTGTTTATGAGAATATTGTTTAGAACGTTCTGTATGCCCCATTTCATATTATACAAATAAGAAATAGTGCTGAGCAAGATTTAATATTTAAATTAGTTTTTGACCTGTTTTGCAAAGTTGTAGCCCATTTATGATGATTCACTCCTGTGTATTCCTCCAACCATAGCCAAGTGCCTCTAATCATGCCGTCTTAAACTTCATGCCCTTTTAACATGCCACTTCTGGCACCATGTCACTCATTCATCTCTTAACAGAAATAATAATAAAGCTTGGGGGTTCGTTTACATGCGTTAATACATGAACACATCAGGATGGATAGCAACATCTTTAAATACGAACAAACTAACAGACAGATGCATACATACATGTTCACATCTCAACAGCATAATGGCAGTCAGGCTCGTAGATGCTCAGTGTTTATACTGTAGTGCAAGCCCTTGGATAGCTTCTTAAAGGCATATACACACTCATTGATCTACAGGGTTATGGCTTTTTGTCATTTTAGTAAGAACCAGATCTAGTATGTTTGTTCCTCTTGTTGGGGTTTGAACAATTTGTTCCTGGGCATTTGATTTAACAAAGACAATGAACTTTTGTGCTAGTGAGTTAGGGCTAGAGTAGGTTTCCCAGTTGATGATGGGATAATTGAAATCCCTCATGACCAGAGTATTTGGCAGTATTTGGATGGACTCCAGTTTGGTCAAGTAGGCTTCATGCTTCATGATTCATGGAGGGGGATCTATAACTAGCTATGACTTGAATGGGAGTCTTACCCACAGGAATCTGAACTTGGAGTAACTCCATGAAGTTGTCTGGTCTAACTAGTTGGGAGACAAATTTATCTTTGGTTCTCACACATTTGTTTTGTGGTCTGATGGTGATGAAGGCATTATAACCTTGCAAGGCCCAGGGTACTCTTTGAGGCCTTGAACCAGGTTTCTGTGACTGCACAGACATCTATATCCTCCGGTGATAGGAGTGCTCCCAGGGTGTGCAGTTTTTGATTTAGGCTCCTAGCATTTAGCAGCATGACCCTTATTTTGTTATGATTGGTAGTTTTCACATCAGCAATTTTGTTTTCCAGACCTTGCCTAAAAAAGGAACTACAGGGGATGCAAGAACCTTTGCCAGCAGCAGAAAGCCTACTGGTGCCAGGTGCAAACCATCACTGACAAAGCAGGGAGGTTTGTTCATGCCAGGATGACAGAAAACTGGATCCTCTTTTAGTGATACCAAAAGCTGAGACAGTTATTGAAATTGGTAATTTTTGTTGATATTGTGGCATTATTCTAGGTGAGGGTAGTATTCTGCTCAAGGTTAGGGACATACCTACCTGCAACACATACTCTGAGAGCTCAGTCATGTCTCTCTTCATATAGTCCAGTGAGGTATGTCTCTTGTCATTCACTCCAACTTGAGCTATGACAGCGTCATATTTGTTACAGAGAGACCCGAGTGCATGTGTGATCTTAGGAACCTTAGTTCTGGACAGACAGCTGACCGTGACATTCTCCTCATCTGACCTGGTATTTGGGACATCCGAGTGTCTCACTATAGAGTCTCCAATGACAAGAACATTTTGTTTGAGTGTTACTCCTTGAGGGGCTTGGTAGGTGAGACACTGGTGTTGCTGTGTGTCTTGGGTGCTGTGGGAACTGTGTTAAGTGTAGCAGTCTTGTATTTTGGAGGTCTCTGATGTTTCAGTAAGTTTTTTGAGAGAACCTCAATGTATGTTAATCTGTGTGTTGGATGAGTACTGTGTGTATGAGTAACGGTACTATGTGCATGAGTAGTGGGGCTTGACAAATTTTACCGTTTTGAGTGCTAGAGAGCAGGGATTCAAGATTCTTAGTGTAGATACAGCCCTCGCACTCTGTACTAGAGTGAGTTATTAGTAGGAGATTGTCAGTGTATATGAGGCAGTTGCTACACTGCCTGAGGAGACCCCAAGTCAAGAAGGCTGGAGAAATAGGGGTAATCCAACTGTTTATAATGCAAGGTTTGAAGAACTGTTATCACAAATGGGGGTGCTTCAGGACTGATCTAGGAGGTGCTCTGTAGATGGGTATTTCTGAAGGAGTTTTTGGCTGGTGGTTTAATAGGCCACAGCTCACTAGCAATACTTAAAATGGAAATGTGCTAAGGATGAGAACTGCACTAATGTACTACAGCTATATCTAAGGGAAAACTTGTCAAAATTATCTTTCTGGCTATGGCACACAATTGCACGGCAGTGCGTGGTGCTGCTCGATGAGCAACCAAAAGAAACCCACTTAAACATGGGTTTTAAATACTAGAAGCTAAAAACTTAAACTTTAAAAAATCTCAAAAGAACCAATGAGGATACTTCTAGCCCTAGACCAATTACCCTTCATCAGACAGGTTTCAATCAATGCACTTCTCTCACAAGGGTGCCGAACAACTGCCCCTTCCAATCAAAGATGGCTTGGAAAATATGCTCAGAATGCAACAGTTACTACAAACAGACACAGATGCAACAGTCCTATTCCTGGACTATACTGCAGTTACTTGCTACACTAAATTAGGTGGGAAACACTAAAAAATATTTTTAACAGCAGAAAAGCAGTGAGACACTAAATAATGTTTTAAACCTCAAATAGATAATTTGTTTGGGTGGGAAAATAAAACAAACAAAACAGATGCTTTGCAAACAGTGAAAAGTAACAATTACTATGCAATCAGTGAAAATTGCAAAAAAGCTTTGCAAACAGTGAAAACAGCAACAAAATATGATTTAACAGGCACAGTAAGGCAGACAAATGCAATGCAAACAGTGCAGTTTAGTTTACAGTATAAAATACACTATTAAATGAGCAGAACACAATAAAAAGTGCAGTAAATAGTATAACCAGGCAAAAAAACAGGCAACTTATATTTTTTGGGAAGCTCGGAAGCCTCTAGTTGACTGGTATCTCAGCTCAGAGCTGTGGCTGGTAGCCCTCTTCAGTTCAGCTTGGCTCAAAGAGGAGAACAGAGAGATTCAAGAGGGGATAGTAAGAGGCAATCCTGGATAGCTGGCCAAAAATATTAACTGCAGAGAAAGGAAATGGTAGCATGTATAAAGAGTACACAGCTGAATATGCAAAGGGAGACACTAGAAGATGCTGTTGAAGTGCAAGGAGTGTAGATGAAAAAAGGGGAGTTGTAGGTGGTATAGGAAGGGGTTTCATCTGGCAAGGATATCAGAAACTGTCAGATATGAAGGTAGAATGGAATTTGTTACAGCTTAGGGTACAGAGTAGGGGAGAGAGACAGGTAAATCATTAGGGAGTGCTAGTTTTATAAAGATGGAGTGAGATAAGACTTCCCCATCTTCATTCGCGTCCTTACATCAATCAGTTTCTCTCCCCCCAACTCTCTATCTAAATATACCATAACCATGTTTTTTCTCCCACTTCATATTGCAGTTCATGTTTATATTAGACTAAATTACCTTTAATTTCTCTAAAGTAGCTAAAATTTCTCTAAATATTAAATCATTGTCATGTAAGTTGTATCTACTCTTACCAGTGCTTTCACATTACAGTTTAGACAATTACACCAAATTAAACTTAGATTTTTTAAATGTTTTTGTATTGTGTTGTTTTCGAAGATTGTAAAATTATTGTTCTTAAAATATTTTTGTATTACTTTGGAGTTTTTCTCTATGGGCATCTGCTGAAAATGGGCACCTACCAAGTCGGACTTCTGTGGTAATCAAATGTAAACAAATAAATGCATAAAAATAAGAGGTAACAAATTAAAGAAGGGTATAGGAAGGAGGACTATGAGAATGAGCTCACTTATGAGGATAGAGGAGACAAAGGAGAGATCCTGGCAGATAGATGCTGTCTACAGACCACTGGATGCTTTCACATAGGATAAGAGCCTGAAGGAGAAAGTAAAAGTCTGGGCATATAGGAAAGTGGTAATAAGACTGGGAAAGAGAAACCAATTAGTATTGAATTGGGTCTTAATGGCGTATAGTGCAGACAGGTAAGATGTGGTAGTGGCATTATTAGACTTGGTCAGAATGTCCGTGAAAATACTGCTAGATGTAGCATTAATTACATCAGAAGATGTTAAAGCTCAGATGTCAAGACACTCATTAAAAAGTAGTGACTTTACTACAGTGCATTTCAAATTATTAGGGGGAATAACTCTGTGTACCAAAACTAAAGCAAACTGCAGAAAACTGGAAGGAAATCAACTCAAGAAGATTGTTAACCATAGTATATGGATAGCAGCGAGATTAACGGGGTGCAGTGAAAGTCAAGAAAGCAATTGCAGAGGTGGAATAGTGGTTGAATGATGGAATAAAAAGGGAATACATATCAGGAAGGAAATGGATAGGGACAGAACCAGTCCTGTTTTAATTTGGTTCCCTGTTAATTCAAGTCCAGCAAAAGCCGGAGTAAAAACTGAGCTGAAGGACTGTAAAAATGCATATTATGCCAGAATTATGAAAATAGAGAGAGACTGGGAGGAGTGAACATCTGTATGGGTTAATGACTTACAAGTTTATATTGTGTGTGTAATCTGATGAGGCATCTTTAACGTGCCCTGTGAGGACTCTCAGCTGGTTTGCTACCATCTTACCACATACAGGTTGATTTTTAAAGCATTTAGCTTTTGTGTTACGCCAGGCTGGAGAGTGTTGTCAGAGTTTTTATCCACGTTAACAGAAGAGTGTACCAAAGTTAACATAGCTGATTCTTTGATCGAGTCTCCTCTTCTTAATTTCTGGCAGCAAACCTGATAGAATTATAAGCAGAATAGCTGCCTGCTGTCAGATATCACTGATGTTTCAGAAGAGTGGAAAAGTGTAGTAAAACGAACTCGGTCTGCTAAATGAAGCCAATGTCATTTTTTTTTCTTTGAGCTGAATTGTTTAATTTCTCAGAATGCCCCTGATTTTGCCTAATAAGTTTAGGTCTGTTTGTCATAAAATGTGTAATTTTTGGTACATTTCTGAAGATTGCAGTCAAGAAATACCAGATGTTTGTTTCAGATTTCCTGTCATTTGGAAAATGCATGCAAACAAAAATATTGTTCATAGGTAGGTACTAGGCTATCGGCCCTAGGGCCTATACAAGCCCAGCCAAAAAGGCACCCTGGCTTTTGCCACCCAAGAAAATTATTTTCCTGTGCCACTGTCAAGCAGAGCCACAGAAGTGATCCCGGGGGTGAATTTCCTATTTCCCATCCCGTCATCAAGATTTTACATACCAAAAGGGGCGTTGTACTCTATAATGGGTCTAATGAGTGATGAGTAGAGAGGGGAACAATGACCTCTTTTTTTCTAGATGACAAACCTTTTGTGATGAGGTGTGCCACGTAGAAGGATTTCCTGACTACTGTGGCGATGTGATTATCAAATGAGAGATTACTGTCCACCTGTGTCCCAAGGTCTCTTATCACACTTTCGGTGTTAAGTATACTATCACCTATGTTGTAATTCATGGTTACAGAGTTTTTACCAAAAGGGATGACAATGCACTTTTTGGCATTGAGCTTGAGGCCATGGCTTTGACACCAGGCATCTGTCTCAGTGAGACCATTTTTTAGGATGTCCACAGCATTAGGACTTTCTATTATGGCTCCTAGTTTGCAGTCATCTGCGAACTTCGTTAGTCAAAGACCTTGTCTGGTAACTTGTACTTCAGAGAAGTAGATACCAAACAGGAGAGTACCCAGGACTGAACCCTGTGGTACTCCACTTGTCACTGGTCTGAAGTCTGATTTGGAGTCTGCTACTTTCGCAGTTTGGGTTCTGTCAGTGAGCCATTTGGCAACCCATCTTGTGACATAGGGATTTATACCTAGTTTAGTGAGTTGATCTATAATTCCAGAGTGGGGGATGGTGTCAAAAGCCTTGGCAAGATCTAGATAGGCTGTGTGAACCACCTTACCCTTGTCTACGGCTTTGGTGACTACTTCAAAGAAGTCTAAGAACTAGGTGGGGTCCAGAGTTTGAAGATTACCAATGTCTTTGTTTATAAGTTCCATGATGAAACGTTCCATGGCCTTGC
Organism: Protopterus annectens; assembly: GCF_019279795.1. Classification (NCBI taxonomy): domain Eukaryota; kingdom Metazoa; phylum Chordata; order Ceratodontiformes; family Protopteridae; genus Protopterus; species Protopterus annectens. Next base: position 843,230,798 of record NC_056746.1, read on the forward strand.
AGACCAGGCTCGTCAGACTAATGGGGTGGTAGTTCCTGGGGTCCGTGGTGGCTCCCCCCTTGTGGAGTGGGATAACCATCGCTGTGCGCCATTCAGCGGGCACAAAGCCTGAGGTGATGAACATGGTACTTAGGTGGGGTGCCAGTTCATTCTGTAGTTCGTGTAGAGCGCAGCCTGGGATATTGTCTGGTCCCGTGGATGCTGTGTTCTTGGCTTTGGAGAGTGTTTTTTTTTAACCTGTGTAGCCGTGATTACAGGAACGTTGCATTCTGCCGGTATATAGATGGGCCATTTAGGGGGTGAGAGGGGGGTAAACTTAACACTGAACCTATCTGCCAGGATGTTGGCAATATCAGTTGGGTCTGTATATTTAGTGCCATTGTGCTGTAACTCAGAGCAGATCTGAGTGTTGCCATTAAGATTCTTGACTTAGCTATAGAATGCTTTGTGGTTGTCTTTAGAATCAGTGGCAATTTTGTTTTCGTAACTAGCTTTGGAGGATTTTATCAGGGATCACAGCTTCTTACTGAGGCTGACCAGGGAGCTCCTCTACTCATGGGATTTTACTCTGTTTTGCAACAGTTTCTTTCTTCTGTTGTACAATTTGTTTATGGCAGGGGGCCACCAGATTGGCTTCCTTTTTTTGGAGGATAGCGTCTTGGTTCTGTTTGGGATAGCACGATCCATGCACTTGTGTAAGTGCTTATAAAGTGCAATTGTGTAGGATTCAGTAGTCATAATTGTATTGTCCATCTGCATGGGTATCATGAAGTTCACCACTTCTGTCTTAAGAAGCATGAAGTTGGCTTTGGAGAAATTTTTGACCATGGTTTCCTTAATGAGGGGTGGGGGCAGGATGTGGATATCTAGGGTGATTAGCTTATGGTTGGATCGGACCAATGAGGCATTGACTTCAGATGTGGAACATCGGTCACTCACTTTATGTGTAGGAGCAATCATTAAAGTCTGTCCCTTTTGATTTAATAAAAAGCAGAGTATATTGCCTGAATTAAGGTGTTGTAGGAGTTGCAGCTGTCAGAGCAGTAGTCTTGCTATTGCTGTGAATAATTAAAAAAAAAAGTAGCATCACAAAAATTAGTTTTCTTTGTGGAGGATGGGAGGCATCATTGTTTTACTGCACTGAGATGCAAGGGTTGACTTTTACATTAGGACATTAAGGCATATTTCTCAACCACTCTGCGTTTGTCTTCTGAAAGTGTCTGCTCTGCTGTTCCCATTTGACATAAGACAGTTCCAATTTCTGCTCTTTCATTGGCTCGATAATAGACTTGGCAAAAAGAGACTTCATGGAGCTTTCCCGTATGTGTGACCAGTAGAAGGTTTCCTTTAATATCGTCATAGTGCAGTCAATTCAGGAAGCGTTGCAATAACCAATGGTGTTTGCACAACATTTTGGGATTGTATTTGTTATGCCAATCAGCTTGAGGTTTGCTGTTTGTCTACTGTAGTCATGTTCTCTAGAGGATTTTTCTGATTAACAATTAGGTAATAGTCAAGTGTCCCTTTTGGGGCAATTACCCGTCTCCCCATTATTTTTGAATTTGTCCAGAATTCTTGAGCAAAGATGAAAGGTATTTTGCTTTCTTCCTTGTAAAATTGTTGGCTTTCTGACAAATTGTTGTGACCTGCAGTCATTAAGTGATAGGTAGGAATATGAGTTTCAGGCTTTGCATCCTTCAAAAAATGCTTGCTAATGCAAAGCATGTTATTCTAGCAACTTTCTAAGTATGCAAGAGAATAATTTAAAATCTCCTACTGAATTTGGTTTTGTCTCTGTGATGTTCATCGTGCATACAGCTGCAGTCATAACAGATGGGTTCTCCTGCCATCAGGTGGGTCCTCGGTCGGCCGAATTCCAAAGTCTTGGTCCGGCGTCGCTTCTTCCCTGACGTCAGTGCGACAGGGGTATAAAAGAACCAGCCGACGCCATTTTCTCCAGTCTTTCTAGCCGCGCAGTGCCCGAAGCAGAAGCAGTTCGCAAGTGCCGGTCGGCCAGCTCCTGAATTTACGAAAATTTTGCAACCAAAGTCTTCTTGAAAGCTAAGTATCCCGTTGGGGAAACTTTTCTTGCCTCAGACCGATGTCAGACAAAGTTAATAATTGTATTTCATGTGGGAAGCAAATACCACATAAGGATTTCCATTCCCTCTGTATTCCTTGTTTAGGCCCAGACCACAACGTCTCGGTCTGTTGTTTTTGTGCTACATTCAACAAACGCACCATTAAGCGTCGGGCGGAGTTCGCCCAGCATTATTTTGGCAAAAACTTTAACTATATTATGTTGTCGGATACTCCGACTCCAGTTTTGTCTAAAAAGCGCAAAGATAAGGACTGACACACGAGGTCCGCGGCCTCTACAGACACCACGCCAAAGCCGACTACACGTGGTCCGGTTCTCAGCGAGGTGCCTACGCAGCCCCTGACTACCGACGACGCTTCCTTGGCAGTGTCTCCTGTGCCCGAGGTCGCAGGCTCCTCGGCCCATACCCCGACTACAGATACCGAAGCCACTCTTGGCAGTGAATCTCAAAATGTGGACAGGTCTACCTCCTCTCAAGGTGTCTTCAGACCTTCCTCCTCTTTTTCCATCAAGGCTTTCACGAAGTCTAAAGCAGCCATGCATTCCAAGAGACAAGCTACACAGGGCCCATCTCCAGGCCCCATGCCTAAAAAACAGATGCTTAAAATGACTGAGGATTTAATTACTCTTATCAGGGGTTCTCAACCCCCCCCCCCCGGACAAAAGGCCCAGAGTGGAGGAAGAATCCCCCTCCTCTGATCAGGGCTGCATTATATCAGAGCACTCTGATGAACAGGAACATTCTTACTCCCCTTTTGAAGACTCTGATGCAGAGGAGTCCATTCCCTCTGTATCCCCCCCAGAGGATTACTCATTTGGGGAAACTTTGCATACCTTAAGGGAACACTTCCACTGGGAAGGCCAAGATTATTCAGATTCCAAGAAAAGGCTTAGGGAATTTCTCTTGCTACCTCAGCACAGGCCTCTGGCTATACCTCCCGTCTTGGACATACTAGATGATGTGTACTCTGAGGCCTGCCTTAACCCGGATTCTCTACCTCCAGCCCCAGTCAAGTCTGACAGGTACTACAGGGTTCCTGACTCACACCAATTTCTATACAAAAGCCATGCTGCTGACCCAGAAACTATCTCACAGGGCCCCAAGGGAATTAAGGCCTCCACTGCTAAAAACCCATTACCTTCCGAGAGAGATTCCAGATCCTTAGAAAGGTGGGGAAAAAAGGTATACACCTCGGCCACCTTAACCATGAGGGCATTAAACTGTCAGTTCCATATGCTAAAGTACCAACAGTTTTTGTTATCACAATTGAGAAGTAAAATGTCACAACCTGAACAACCAGACTTGAAGGAGTTGCAGGATTTGATGCATAGTGCAGAACAAGTGGGTAAACATACCTTACAATGTGGTTTTGATGCTCTAGAGGCCTCATGTAGAGCTGCTGTTACAGGATCAGTCATACGTAGACATGCCTGGCTCAAGGAACAAACCTTACCAGATCATGTCAAAGCTAAATTACTAGATGCCCCTCTGCAAAAGGATGTAGTATTTGGTGCTAATGCTGAGGAGGTATTAAGGAAAATGGAGGAAAAGGCTAAATCAATGCAAACAGTGAAAGATTTTCTACAGGTACAACCCCCATGTTTCAGTAGAAATTGGCCTTCCAAAAATTGGTACTTTCCAGCCACGGACAGACCCCAAAGAGGTAGATACAGGTGCCCGAGGGCAATCCCAAGGATCGTTTAGAGGCAGACAGTGGCAAGCTCCTACACAAAGAGGTGGTGAGGATAACTCGCAACCATTCAGAAAGCAAGCCCAATGACTTTCCCCTTTGCATGCCAAGCAAGACTCAAATGGCAGCACCCTTAGGCGGAAAACTGGCATTATTTTCAAAAAATTGGCATATTGTCACAAAAGACAAATGGATCCTGGACATTATAAACAGAGGCTACAGATTCCATTTTCACACCCTTTCAAAAATGAGAGGCATGCCAAACCTGCCACACAATCAAAGGGCAGAGGCACAAAGACAAATTTCAGATCTCATAGACATGAAAGCTATTCAAGAGGTACCTACGCACGAACAAGGTCAAGGTTTTTATTCCAGACTATTCCTGGTACCAAGGAAGGGAAAAGATTGGAGACCTATTTTGGACCTATCCATCCTAAACACATTTCTACTCGTACCAAAATTCAAGATGCTCACTCTACAGCAGCTTCTTCCCATGCTGGGCAAGGAGTCTTGGCTGGTAACATTGGACCTCAAGGAGGCATACCTACATGTCCCAATCAGACAAAATTGCAGAAGATACCTCAGATTTCTTGCAGGTTCAACCCATTATCAATTCTCTGCATTGCCCTTTGGCTTATCTACTGCGCCCAGAGTATTCACGAAATGCCTGGCATCAGTAATTGCCTACTGCAGACTTCAAGGGATACAAATATACCCCTATTTGGACGACTGTCTGATCCAAGCGGACAGCAAGCACATTCTTCTGAAACATCTGGCTTATGTAATAATGTTGTTGAATTCTCTGGGATACACAGTCAGCAAAAAGAAATCAAGGCTAATACCCTCTCGGAAAATAATTTTCCTGGGTGCCAACTTGGACACAAACACCCAGATGGCCTACCTCACGCCAGAGAAGCAGGGGCAACTAACTCAATACTTCAGAACACTAGCAAATTGCACCAGGCTGACTGCAAGGAAAATCCTGCAGGCTCTGGGATTCATGGCATCTTGCATCTTACTAATCCCATGTGCAAAGCTGCATATGAGGAAACTTCAATGGTACCTGAAAAACCTATGGTCTCAACACAGCCACAGTTTGGAAACAATAATACCACTAATTCCATGTCTTCAAAAGGAATTTCTGTGGTGGGCTCAAGCATGCCAAACAAACGCAGGTCTCCCATTCAGCAAGCCTCAAGCAAATCAAGTCATCACAACAGACGCCTCGGACTACGCCTGGGGGGCGCACATGACAGATCGGTGCATTCAGGGCAAATGGTCCCAAAAAGAAAAGCACCTTCACATCAATCAAAAGGAAATGCTAGCAGTAATAAATGCTATTATAGCTTTCAAAGACCTTCTGCAACCAGGTCAACTATTGATAAGGACGGACACCACAGTAATGTGGTACATAAACAGGGAGGAACCCATTCATACCACCTATGCAGGCTGGCCATGTCACTTTGGAACATGGCCCTGGACTTACAAATCGAACTACAAGCACAGTACTTGCCAGGCAAGGAAAACACGCTGGCAGACAACTTAAGCAGAAATATGACAGATCCACACGAATGGAAGTTGCATCCTCAAGTTTTTACAGAGATAATTCAAGCATGGGGAAGGCCAGACATAGATCTCTTTGCCTCCCACAAAAATCACCAATTGACAAAATTCTGCTCAAGGATTTTTCATCCAAAGGCCTGGAGAGTGGACGCTCTCTCTTTCAGTTGGACATCAATGACAGTTTATGCCTTCCCACCTCTTCCTCTGCTGCCCAAAGTTCTATTAAAAACCAGAGCAGACAGACCAAAGATGATTCTCATTGCTCCAGACTGGCCAAGACAACACTGGTACCCACTCCTGAGGAGCCTGACACATTCCCCACCATGGACCCTGTCTCTAATGCCTCTTCTTCTGACTCAGCACAGCTTCAAAACTCTTCACAGTCAGCTAAAAACCCTCAATCTAGCCACATGGAAGATTCCTTAGCATCACAACAGACCCTACTCTCCAAGGAGGTGCAGGATGTCATTTTGGAGGCCAGAAGGCCGTCTACTAGAAAAGCTTACTCCGCAAAATGGAAATGGTTTGGTGTCTGGAATGAGAAAAAGGGCCAGGATCCTGGAAAACTGAATTGACCTCAAATATTACAGTATCTAGCTGAGCTGCTAAGCAGTGGACTTTCATTCTCCTCCATCAAAATCCATGCCTCAGCCATTTCTGCAGAATACAACACTGATCCACCCTTATTCTCACACCCTCTCTTAAGACAGTTCCTCAGAGGGGCTAAGAATCTAAAACCCCCAAGGAAACAACCAATACCTGCTTGGGATCTCAATTTCATTCTAGAAAAGCTGACCTTGCCTCCTTTTGAGCCAGCTGCCTCATCAGATTTGCAATATTTGTCCTGGAAAACAGCTTTCCTTCTGGCTATTACCTCAGCTCGTAGGGTATTGGAACTACAAGCTCTTATGGCTGTGCAGCCATTTATCATCTTCCATCAGGACAGAGTTTCCTTACGAACCAACCCGTCCTTTATGCCAAAAGTGGTATCCAGGGTAGCTTTGAATCAGGCTATACACTTACCTACCTTTTATCCTAATCCACAAAACAAAGGGGAGAGATTACTACATTCCTTGGACATCCACAGACAACTGCGTTATTATTTGGACAGAACAAAGCCTTTCAGAAAATCAGAACAGCTCTTTGTTTCCTATGCTATAGGAGCTCAAGGAAAGCCAATTTCCAAACAGACAATCTCAATGGATAGCCCACTGCATACGCTTTTGCTATTCTTTTCATGGCAAAACTGTACCTACAGGCATCCGATCTCACTCCATAAGGGCCACGGCTACCTCTGCAGCTTTTCTCAGAGGAGTTCCTACCAAAGATATTTTGGAAGCAGCCACTTGGAGTTCTGTGCATACCTTCTCCAAGCACTATCACCTTCCATTATACTCCAAATCTAGAGCGGGCTTTGCCACTGCAGTCTTGCAGGGCATTCTGGCTCCTCCTAGTTCCACCTAGTGCCTACCACCCCTTTGTTAGTTTTGAGATTCTACCCATCTGTTATGACTGCAGCTGTATGCACGATGAACATAGTACAGTTTTGTACCTACCATAAATGTAGATGTTAGAGTGCTAATTCAGCTGCAGTCCAGGTTTCCCTCCCTCCTTCCCCTCTTGGGACAGGCCTATTGGCTAACACCTCCTCATGCAACCTGATTGGGGTATTCATTCTTGATGTATTTGCTTGCACTACTGTATTTTGATTATATGGCATTGCTTTATTACACAAATTTATGTATTGCCTTCCTTCTGGGGGCACCTGACATCTGGGGCAAGAAAAACTGAAGAAAATGTCGTCGGCTGGTTCTTTTATACCCCTGTCACACTGACGTCAGGGAAGAAGCGACGATAACCGACGCCGGACCAAGACTTTGGAATTCGTCCGACCGAGGACCCGCCTGACGGCAGGAGAACCCATCTGTTATGACTGCGGCTGTATTAGCACTCGAACATCTACATTTATGGTAGGTACAAAACTGTACTTTCTTGAGCTAAGATGTTGACAGGGCAGAGAGGAATTGTGATGAATTGAATTGTATTGTATGGTTAGCCCAACATGGAATGGAGATATATTTCTAGCCAATTACTTAGAATTTATTCATTCACTTGATCTCTAGCAGATATCTGAAGTATACAGTTATACAAGTGAATGTAACTGATATTTTCTGTGTGTGTGTTTGTGTGTGTGTGTGTGTGTGTGTGTGTGTGTGTGTGTGTTTGTGTGTGTGTGTCCCCACGCATGCAGACGTGCATATGAGTAATTGGTCCCCACATCCTAGAGTACTTATAGTATGAAGGAAGAAAGGAATTAATTGTAGCAAACAGGAGCATCATCATACGAGCCATGTTCTTTGGGTACAATCCTTGATTTTGTTGTTTTTTTGACTGGCTACAAATAAACTGAGACAACATGACTTGTACAAGTATAATGTTTGTTTGTGTCTTTCGGCTTTTCCCGGTTAGGGGTCGCCACAGCGGAACTCCGGTCCGCTAATGATTGGCAGTAGAGTTTTACGTGCTGGCTTGCCGGACCTAATGCACAACCTTCAATGAAGGAACACCCATTCACGCATGTCGCCACACAGAAGACGCTCTTAACTGAGAATCGAATGGGCAACGTCCAACTGTGAGGCGACAACGCTACCGCAGCACCACCACAGCAGTCTTGTACAAGTATAATGTATGTTAACTATATATACATTTTAAATTTAGCACTTTTTTACAGGCATGCAGGTGTAAAATGCACTGTTTTGGGTTACAACAGATTGTCAAACCTTTAGTGCAGATGATTACGTCTACAAGCTTCTTCCTGTAGTGCAGGGTTTGATTACCACACTCTGTTTCTTTGATGCATAACTGACCAAGTCATTTTTACCAGATGGTACTCCTGGGCTGCCACTTATAAAGGTCAATTCTATCCTGTGGGTTGTTCCAGGCTGTTAGCAAATGTGTTGCACATTTGTCTCTTAAATTTGTGCACCATTCACATAGTTGCTAGTTAGTGCTTCTCAATATGCTATTTCACTTTGAATCCCAGCATATCAAATTGTTACCAGATGCATCTTCAGTAAATATAAGTTTTATTGAGAAAGACACTTTGTTTCCCATGCCAAGTCTGTTTTCATTGCAAGTGTTTTGTCATTTTCTACCCATGGCATGCAGCCGGTGGGTCTGAGAGACCAATTTCCAAATACAGAATGCTGCAGCATATTTCAAGATTTTTCAGGGAATCTTTTGCCATGGTCCATCCACTGAGCTAGACTATGAGGAACATGTTCATTTATCAGTGCTAATTTAACTATTTTATGGTCACGGGGAGCTAAACCCTATGTTGTAAAATAGTAGGCATAAGGCATGAACATATAGTAGAAAGCATGGCAGTCTATTGCAGGATGTATACACACTCTTATGCAAAGTGCACACACACAGCTAATCATGTTGCACTGCCTACCTTCATGTCTTTGGTATGCGTAAGGAGCCAGGAAACCCCAGCATAGACGAATAGAGTGACTATGGACATGGAATGCTGTGCACGTGCTGAAAGGCAGCAACAGTAACTACTGCACCACTGTGCCTTTCCCATATGGAGCAGTAAATGCTATGCAAGTTTTGGTAGCCAGGAGCATAGGTGCAGCCCTATGATTTATAGAACAATAAATATACACACCCACACACATCTCTGTGTGCCTATTTATATTTTTATATATATATATATATATATATATATATATATGTGTGTGTGTGTGTGTGTATGTGTGTGTGTGATTAACTTCAGATTGTTCGATCATGGCTAAGATCGACCTGTGTATGGTCAGCCCATATTGGTCGACACTGCATAAGGTGGACAATTGTGCAAGAAAGGATGATTCCAGGATAAGGGAGTTATGCCTTTTTTCCCCAAGGATTGTGTGATCCCAGCTGCCTGGCTCTGTGGCCAAAAGTAGACTGAAACTGCAGAGGCCCTGCTATTCACCAGTTACAAGTATTTTCACCCCTATGAATTTTGAGAATTGTAATGTCTAAATGCCACGTCACCCTTTTCAGTGGTCATCTAAGCTCTTGCTACACGACCAATCTGTGTAATTGCAAAAATGATGCATGCGTTCATGTCAAATTATGTGGCTCACTTGAATAGAAAATGGAGTAAAGAAAGGCAGTGGCTTCATTTATAATACTAATAATTCCCTTTCCAGGTTAGTAAGTGACCTCCTCCGCCACCCTACCCTTCAACATTTTCCAGCACCCCTGGCTAATAAATCATTTAGAAAACTGAGGAATGATCATCAGGGGCAAAGAAGGTGTGTTCTTTAACATCCATCCATCCTCAACCCCTTTTCCCAGTTTTGCACATGGGGTCAGGGTGTCACTTCAACAGTGACAATCATCCAGAGCCAAGGTTTACAGTGCCAGGTGACTAGCCCTGCTGAGGTAGTTCATCCATACCGCACACTCGTGCACGCACTCACACCCAGTGCCAATTTAGAGTGTCCAGTCTATCTGCTGCATGTGTTTGGAATGTGGGAGGAAACCCACACAAACACAGGGAGGACATGCAGAGTCCACACATGAGGCACCCTAGGTGAGAATTGAACCAGCGAACCTCTTGCTGTGAGGCAACAACGCTAACTGCATATTTGTTAATAATTTATACTATCTGTTGTGATCCTTAGAGACTCTCATATTGCACTGATTGAACTAAGGGTATACCTAGAGGATATACCTAGAGGTAATGTGTTCTTTAACAAATATATGGAGTCCATCAGTTTCCATATGACCTGAAAGCATGAATACTGCAAAAGCCTGGTACAGAGGAAGTTATCTCTTCGTATTTTAAACAAAATTTCAGAAATATGCATGGATGTTTTCCAAATGCGAGAGTGCATCAAGATGAGGCATTTTTTTGTTTAGACGTCTGGCATTAAGAAAACCACCTTAATGCAATCCAGTTTTAAGACTGATATGTTATGCTGGAATGTCAGTCAACTGGGCTCTGTCTAAAAGGGCAATAGGTGAGCTGCAAAGGCTGCAAAAGCCTTGAAGCAAGAAATGTAGGCCATCCTTAGTGAAACAAGCTGGACTGTTAAGCATCTCATCCCATGCTGACATACTGGAACCTCCTGGAATGATACCATCTATTTAACCAATTATTGAAGTCAATTATTTTCTTTTGTATGTAGAAGAAATGCAGTGCAATTATTTACTGGAAATATAAACATAAGATTAAAGACCTTATTTTATTTTACAAGTAATTACAGGGTTAGAAAAGAAGAAATAAAGAGGAGAGGCAGTAAGTTGTGCATGTCAAAAGCAGAACTGAAAGTAACAATAATGAACACAAACCATACAGTAGCAGTTAGTTAAAGCAGATACTGTTAAAAATTCCGGTGTGCTCATTGATAGAATTGTCTTCACTTGTTCAAGCAACTTTCATCCTTTAAATTGTATTGTTTTTGATGAAATTTGTTGTACTGAATATCAGTTTTACTCTTGCCACTGTCCCAGGTCGTGGCTGTAAATGGTCTTTGGATCAGCCCACATACCTGGTTAACAAATAGTTAAGTAAATAATAAATCATTAGTCGTCATGTGCCAGCAGTAGTCTGCATGGATTAATCAGTAAGTCCTACCACAATAACTTTATACAGTCCTGTGTCTAGTTGACTAAAAAGATAGACTGTAGGACCAGTGTATGTGCTCTACATGGGCATTAGTAAACTATTTGACTGTACTCCACACAGAAGATTAACTGCCAAACTAAATGAGTGGGGGTTAAGTTAGGAAAATGGTGGTGAGATGACTGGATGAATGGCTACAGAAAGTAGTAGTTGAGATTGTCTGTAGAATGTGATAAACATCTGTTTGAGGAATAATAACCCAAAACTACAATGGATCATAACAAACTGGATGTAAGAGCTGCAGGGAAAGCTACTGACTGGTTCTATTTTAAACAATGGCAAGTTTCAGAAAAAATAAATGGAACTGTCAGTATTGCTTATGCTAGATTTTATCTAGAATATTGAATAGAGTTTTTTTTTGAAGCCCCTACAGGACCATTTTGGGCTTTAATTAAATTTGAGGTTACTGAGACGGTTGAACAGATGTTAACCGGAATGGAGGCTTTAGTACAGAAGAACAGACTTAGTCTTTTGGTGGTGCTCACTCGAAAGTAGAAGGAAAAACCAGTGGTAGGAGTAATGTCATAGGGTGAGCAAGTGAAGTGTCTTACCTCAACTAAAAGGTAGAGTAAAAGCGCTGAGTCTGTATCGAAGATTGAAGGAATGAGGACGGATGGCTGCTGCATTCTGACTGCAATATTGGGGTCAGCTCATTGTTAAGTGTGCTGGTTCTGCATATGTGAATAATATAAAAGGGTACAAGTCTGGCACAAATCCTTCATGAATTCTTCAAATCTCTTCAGAGAAGATGGAGGCAGGCAGTACTTGGGAAGGGCCAACAGTGTGTGGGCTTATAGATGTAGGTATTAAGACTTTGGAGGGTGGGACAACACTGGCCAAGCTGAGTGAGGACAAAACACAGGGACCAGTTGACTGCAACCTGTTGAGTCAAACAAGAGGTATTGAATTGTTCAGCTGGCACAAATGTTATGCCAATGGACTGGAAGAAGGCTACATTGCTATGGCTTCACAAAAGAAGCAACCATACTGACCCAGCAAACCACAGAGCCAGTCCTTTGAACTTGGTGATCTTTAAAAAGCTGATGACATAGCTGATGGGAACCTGTCTCCATTAATCAGGAAATGATTCCGACAGTTCAACTTGATATTTGTCCTGTGCCTCTCTTTTTGTACCCATTTATGTTATATTCTCACTTGACTCGCATTTCATTTTGTACACATTTTTTACCCATTTAATTCTGTGACTTTATGATTTTGTTATGTATGTGCATCCACAGGTTTTGATAAGGCTGTGTCTGTTTCAGTTTTAGCTTTAACCTTGTTTTATCTCGTCTTAGACCAAAAGCCATTCTGTCTGTTACTAATGAATCCTACAGGTTACAATTTCACATTCCTTGGCTCTATCAGCTCAGTAAATATAAACATATGTAGTGTCTTGTGCCTGTTGTAAAGAACAGATGACAATAACAACTTTTTCTAGGCTGACAATTCCAGGATTTTTCTGTTGTTGCTGTTGTGTCATTTTCTTTTGACAAATAAATGCTAAATGTCTTCAAAACTTCTCCCCAAGTGATATGCGAAAAATGCAGCAAATCTAATTTTCAGCCTTCTCAGCTAATCCCTTGCAGAGAGGAATACTTTAACTTTCTGGCTCCAAGATTTATGGTTTTATCTGCATTTTAAAGAGAGAGGAGTCATATATGCTGATTTCTGGAATTTTTCCACTGAGAATAGCACTTTGTATGTCCAGACACAAACTTGACAACAAATGTTCATTTATGCAGCTGTATATTTCCACCATTATATCATGTTGATGTTTTTTGGGTTTGTCAGCATGGTGACTAGTCAACAAAGAATGTAACCTGAATGGTGACTAACCTCCATGAGGTCTGAAGTCAGAGTGAACATTCTAACAGGCAACTTACTCATTAGCATGTAAAGCTGTATGCACCATGTATGTTACCATATCCTGACAGTGATCCGTGTGCCCTGGACATGCTAAGGCTTGTTTAATGTGCACATCTCAGAAGAGTAATGTCCATTTATTTTGACAGCACAGTGGTGGATTTCCAGATGTGTTATAGCTTGCATCTCTCCAAGCTGAATGCTTCATTTCCAACACTCTCGGGAACCTGGTGGGATGGCAGGAAGCCAAGTGCTGTGGTGTGCTATGGCAGCATCCCTGCTGTAAATACAGTGGAGGGGTGATGGTAGGCAGACCACCACAAATATTGAACCAGATGAAATGCGCATTAGTCTCAGACTGGGCTTTGTGAACACTATAATATCAGGCAGTTGGGGGCATCAGGCCTCCAGTGCACTGTTTTAAGTATGGTATGTTAATGTAGATAACACAGTAGGTAGTAGCATTACACATGAGCAGTTTTGTATTTAGTCATATGTTTGTAGATGGTGAAGAGCTAATCAAACGTGGTGCAGTGGTAAACATGACGGCCACTAAGTAGGTAATGTTTGATATTACCTCTCAGGTTATGTGGCCCAGGCAGGTATGACACTAGCCCTGAGCAGCATCCTACCATTGCCCAGAATGATACAGCAGTACAAGCAGAAAATGACTGACTTCAACAATTGGCTAAGTTTCTGGTGTCATTCTAAAGGGATCCAGTATCTGTTTGCTTGGGATGACATGATTGACTGACCTCGATGCTTTGCCAGAGATGGCCTGCATCTGTTACCCCTGGGTTTTCGGGTACTGGCTAAGGCTCTTGCCACCCCTATAGTGCCTTTTTAGGTGGTGTTCCAAAGACCAGATTACCATCGTAACAGCTATAAATAAATGCAATCTGAGGGTCATGCTGCTCAATGCTAGAAGTCTAAATCCCAAGATGCACTTGCTTGAAGCACTCCTCAAAATGGAGAACATTGACATTTGTGCTGTAATGGAGACCTGGTTTAAAGTGGTAGAACACACCCCTGCACTACCAGGCTACAACTCATTCCACACCTTTTGGCCCAGAAACATGGACTGAAGCTCCAAAGGTGGTGATGTCTCCATATTCATAAAGGATATGCACACCTCCAGACTAGTAGCCCAGCATAATGCATCTGAGATACTTCAGGTACAACTAACATTGGAATGACTGCAATCCAGGTCATAACCTGCTGTAGGTCCCTAACCATGTCCCTAGACTCTCACTCCATGTTCCTAAGCACCCTGGAATCTATCAAGGTCCAACCCAACACTGTCATACTAGGAGACTTCAACTACCCCTCCATCAACTGGGAAAACTGCTTAAGCACCAATGCACTGGCCCAACGCTTCCTGGAATTCATCAATTCCAGTGCCCTGGACCAGCTGATTCTTACCCCCAGTAGAGGAAGCAACATCCTTGACCTGGTCATTACTAACACGGGCACCCGTTGCTCTACACCAATAATAAATTCCTCCCTGGTTAGATCCGACCACAAACTAATCGGCATGGAAATCCACGTCCCACCCACAATCCCCGCAAAGGCATCCACCGTGAAAAACTTCAAAGCTGACTTTGGGCTCCTAAAAACAAAGGTGGCTAACTTCATGGCATCCATGCCAATGGAAAATAACTGCATGACTGCTGAATCATACACCAGTGCACTGCACAAACATGTACATAAATGCATGGAACTAGCCATACCCATCAGAACCAAGACACTCTCCTCCCAAAAAAAAGGAAGACATTCTGGTGGTCCCCTGCTGTTAATCAGCTCTACAACAGAAGGAAGAAACTGTTGCAGGAAAAAGGTGACATCCCAACACAGGATGCATTCCCTTATTAGCTTCAACAAAAAGTTGAGATCCCTCATCAAAACCTCTGAAGCCAGTTATGAAGGCAGAATTGCAGCAGATACTAAAAACACAATGCCTTCTTTAGTCATATCAGGAATCTCCATGACAATACCCAGATTTGCTCTGAGTTGATGCATAATGGTGCCTCCTATACTGAGCCAACATACTGGCTGGCAGATTGTGCCAGCTTTACCCCCCCAAAGGACCAGTCTCAATACTGGAAGAATGCCAGGCACCCTCCATTACTGCAGCACACGTTAAAGCTGCATTGTCTAAGGCCAAGAATACAGCTTCCATGGGACCCGACAATATCCCTGGCTGTGTTCTACATGAATTACAAAGTGAACTGGCACCACATCTGTGTGTTTTGCTCACTCACAGCCTCACCTCAAGCTTTGTCCCTACTGAATGGCGCACTGCTACAGTCATCCCTGTCCATATAGGAGGAGTGACTACAGACCCTGGAAATTATCGCCCCATTAGCCTGATGAGTCTGATACATAAGGCTGTGGAGCGCATCATCATGGACTTAATTAACAAGGATATAGGGATTCTCCAAACTCTAGATCCCAGGCAATTTGGTTTTGTGAAAGGTAGATCATACCTGCTCAACCTGGTTGACTTCTTTGAGTCAGTCACCAGAGCAGTGGATGAAGGTAAGGCAGTTCATGCAGCCTACCTCAATCTGGCCAATGCCTTTGATACCATTTCTCACTCAGGAATTATTGATAAACTCACCAAACTAGGCATCAACCCCTATAGTATTAGATGCATTGCAAATTAGCTCACAGGTAGAACACACAGTGTGAAAGTAGCGGACTCCAAGTCAGACTGCCGACCAGTCACGAGTGGAGTCCCACAGGGATTGGTCCTGGGTCTTCTCCTGTTTGGCATCTAGTTCTCAGAAGACCAGGCCAGCACTGAGGGAGTCTTGCTGACCAGATTCGTAGATGACTGCAAGCTGGGAGCCATTATTAACTCCCCAGGTGATGCAGACATCCTACAGAAAGGCCTAATGCCAAAAAAAATGCATCATCCCCTTTGGTCAAAACTCAGTTCCCACTAATTACCACATCGATGGGAGCCCACTAACACTGACGGCGTTATAAGAGATCTGGGGACACAGGTTGACAGCAACCTCTCCTTCGGCCACCACATTGCCACTGTGGCCAGAAAGTCCTTCTATGTGGCACATCTCATTATCAAGGGTTTTGCATCCAGGAAGAAAGAGGTTATCATTTCCCTCTACTCATCCCTCATTAGACCAGTCATAGAGTATAATGCCCCATTTGGCATGTACCTCAATAGACACCTGCAACAGCTGGAGAGGCCACAAAAGTACCTCATGAAGAGGATCCTAGGCCATAAACACATGTCCTACACGGACAGACTGAAAAAATTCTAGCTATTCTCTGTCTCATATCGTCTACTAAGAGGCGACGTCTGCTTGACTTACAAAGCCATGTCTGACCCAGCTCTGTTAGAAATGCTACATCTAAAGAAATCCCAATCTCTCTGCACCACATGCTCCAGAGACCTCATCCTCATTACCACAATCAACAGAACATGCTGGAGGGACAGGCTCATAACCCAGAGACTGCCCATGCTCTAGAACAGACTTCCCATACATGTCAAGCAGAGCACCTCACTAGCCCTTTTCAAGAGAAATCTTGATGAGTGGATGGGAAATAGAAAGTTCACTCCGGGGAATCACTGCAATTGATCTACTTGATAGAGGCACCTGGGAACTGACAGCAGGCAGCAGAATGCCAGGTTACTTCTATGGGCTAGGCTTGTAAAGGCCCCAGGGCGATTAGCCTAGTACACGCCTATGAACTATATAACATATTTTCGTGGGGGGGGCAAAAACTGATGTGATTTTTTCCAAATGGTGTACGCATCAGAAGTTGAAATCGGGTATATCCAAATTTCTTAGATTTTCTGTAAAGCTGTTTACTAATGTTTTTGGCTGTGAGATATAACTATTGTCAAGTGCTGTCAATAATCCACAGAAATCGTAGCACATATTTAACACAGGAGATATTGCTTCAAGTGACCATTCTGCACTTTGCTCACCATATATTATCCTGCAGACTGTTCTACCTGCAGTGTCTGGATGTCACACAATACCCAATGTTTGACCATTATCTCTGGTTCCTTATGCCGGATTGGGCCAGTGGCTCCACAGCTATTTCCAAGTGTTGGTTATTGCCTTTGACTAACTGCTTTCCCACTGGTGCAGTAATGTATTACACACAGGGTACTATTGTTTCCTATATACAGAAAAAAAAAATCCGTGTGGACTGTTATATCTCAGGCACATGATCTGCATGTTCTGTACTATGTATATATTTCCAGTCACCTTAGAATTTCAAGCAGAATGGCTGTTCTACGTGTCAGTTTGTTTAAGTTTGGAAGTCATTAGGTGTGGCTTATTTTCAAAGACCTAAACAGAAATGTAAGCAAAGACGTATGCAGACATTTATGACTACATACATGTACAGACATGCATAAACTGTAAAAAAAGCATTGAAACAAACTGTAATCAAAGTAATTTTGTAACTTATTAAACAGAAATTTACTAAACTGAATACAACAAGCATTATTCAGTAAATACATTTTAAAAATCTTTTAACACAAACTTATTCCCGTCAACAGAAAAATACTTGTAGTTCATTCATTAATTTATTCATTCATTCTCTGATTACCAGCTTAATACATTTGAGGGACATGGGGAAATGAAACCACCACGCTATAGTGATTTTTGTTTTTAAAGGCACTGACAAATGTTTAGCCAGTAATCAAAATACTCATTAACTGCATAATTTACTTGACCATTAGGAGTGCGCCTTCCATTAAACACCAGGGCTTCATGACTCTCCCATCCCCAACACTGTCTTAATGATAACACGCTGTTTCACTGGGTACAAGGAAGTGAAAATAGTCATGCAGTGGGTAGCAACCCATCACAGGACTCGCACACATCATTTGGAGGATTGTCGTTTAACTTGAAACACACCCTTGCTATGTGGGAGGAAGCTGGAGCAAAATATCTAAAACAGTGCGTGTTCTATGCTGAACTGGCTGTGTCATATCAAAAACACAGCAGACAAGAAAAAAGCCAGCAGGTGGGCAATTATATAAAATGGATGTGCGTATTCAGTTTTAGAGATGGGGATGCAAGCAAAAAGAATTAGTTTTACCAAAGTTTGCTTTTTCAGCTGGTTTAATACATATTTATCTATTTCCACATTTTAATAGCAACAGCATAAGTCATGCAATCAAAAGAAAAGTCAGAAACCAGTCAGCATGTTCAAAACTTAAGCAAATTCAAAATGAATTATATGCTATATTTGATGACTATTTTGTCAAATACAGATAATATAAAAAAAAAACTATAAATCCTGGAGACAAACATAAAAATACAAAATGCAATTGAATGCCAAGTTATAGCGGGCAGCGTCTTTATTGATGATGTATCAATGCCCTCTAGTGGAAAAATGCAGAAAACTCTTACCTTATCAATTTTCAACAGTTTTTCAAAACAAATTATTTATTTATTGACATTTGATTACGGGAAGGTCTGACTGGGTAGAAGGCCATTTTCAGCAGAAATCTGGGGAGAAAATCTCCAAATTATTACAAAACATTTTAAGAACCGTAATTTTACAATCTTCAAAAATAAAACAAAAACACCTGCAGTTTAAATAATTATAACAAATTAGTGATAATATAAAAACATTGGTTAAGAATGGATACAAGTTATATGACAGTCATTTAATATTTATAGAAGTTTTAGACAGTTTGTAGAGAAATTAAAGGTAAGTTAGTCTAATACAAATAGGAATTGCAATATGAAGTGAGGGAAAAACAGGCATATGGTATATTTAGAGAGAAAGTTAAGGAATATATAATATTAGTGATATAATTACTTGAAAACAGCGTGTTATCATTAAGACAGTGTTGGGGGTGGGAGAGTCATGAAGCCCTGGTGTTTAATGGAAGGCGCACTCCTAATGGTCAAGTAAATTAAGCAGTTAATGAGTATTTTCATTACTGGCTAAACATTTGTCAGTGCCTTTAAAAACAAAAATCACTATAGTGTGGTGGTTTCATTTTCCTTGATTCTTTTTGCCCTGCATTTGATGACTGTCACACCTCTCCAATTGGAATAGATCTCATTTTTCAGAGAAATCAGGGGTCCACCTCTCAAGCAGCTCTTAGGGTTGCTTGCATCCTTGCTGGTATCCTGATAGTGAAGACATTTGTATTTGGAAGCCGAATCTCCTCCATGTATGGAGAAGGGGCAGGTGACCTGCATCATTGTGGGGGGAGATAGTGCCTTGTCTTACACAAATCCACACTCTTGTACTTGCTCAGCGAAGGCTATTGCCATTTGGCAGTTTGATGACCTTCCCTCTCCCCCACACACAAGCCATGAGATTGCAGTGCCACCTCCTTCTTGATGTGCCAAGCTACTGTCATTTCTGTCTGTTTGGATCAATATCACTGAAGGACTGCTACAGAGTGTGGCTTGCTCTGCCCCCTCACTGCCAGCTGTAGATTCAAAGCTCATCTAAATAATCCAGTCTTGGTTTGTGATTGACTGTGCAGTTGCCTGGTAAGAGAAGTTTTATTTGAATTTATCTTTTATCTCTTACCACTGTTTTGTATAAAGAAAGGGATAGCGTATAGATTTACTTTGATTTGTATTTTGTTGTTTTACCTTTAATTTTTATGATTTGTTAGAAAGGGATAGATTTTAGACAGGCAAACTGTAGCCATCTGAAGGGGCCTAGTCTGCTTTCAATTCATAAAACTGCAGGAAGGACAACCCAAAGATTATCTAAACAATCCTGTGTTTGTGATTTATTGATCTTTACTTTTCAAAAGAGATATGACTGCGAGCGATAGTGAGCAGAAGCTGTAGTGTGCATTCGCACATGACGTAAAGGAATTACAGCTTTTGTGTGACTTTCAAAACTTATGCTCAGAACAACAACTTTACTGTACTTTTAGTTGTATATTTGTGTGATTTTTCTCATAGAAGTTGGTTTACATTCTCTGAATTCTGAATTCCGTGGCAACTAATTTGGATTCTTCTAGAATTTTTTTTATTCAAAGTGAGTTTGTCATTAATGATTTGCTAAAGCACAAAAAATAAAATGCCATGTATATTTAAAGGCAACACCTGATTAACACTGGTGATCTGTGTTCCTCATTTCAAAAATTGGATGATTTGCTAACCATTATTAGTAGTAAATCTAGATTTACTGATAATGATTGCACTTGTGTAATTGGTACAGCTTGGAGAACTGTTGTATATATTAATGACTGGACTGGTGGGATGAATAATGTTGGTCAAAGAACAAATAGAACACATTTAGGAATGGACACATGTAATGTCTGTAAAGATCACTTGTCCGCTATGAAACAAGATAATACCACTGACAATTTTGGAATTCTGGATACAAGTATTCAGTGATCTGAGAATTCAGAGTGCATAGAAGGAAATAAAAAAAAAAAAGAAAGCAACAAGTTCACAGCAAATAAGGAAGAAAAATAAAGTGATAAATGTTTGTAAAGCAAAGCGAATACATACTAAAAAGGATACTGCTTTGTCATATAACACACAGATTATAGAGAACGATAACAATTTTCTATCAGAAAATCTTCGGCCTACAGAAGAAGGCATCATTTTTCCAAAAGAGAAGGTGGAAAAAAGAGGTTAATGGGCAGGTGAAAAGGAAGAAATCAAAACCTGAACATTGAAGGATTGAAGAATATTAGTGTAAAAAAAAAAGGAAAGCGACAGATGTTGGCAGCATGGCTCAGGCTGTGGATGTACAAAGCTGTCTGGATGAGAACTGTATGCTTGCAAATGTAAAACGCAATGAAAACAGAGGGATTAATAAGACTAATGGTGATGAACATTATTCCTTTGTAACAATCGATAGAGCACATATTACTGAACTAGAAGGTGAAGATTCTTCAGATCTGGCCAGAAAAGATATTCTTGTAATTAGAGATTCAGTTCTTAGAGGAACTGATACATTTGTAGAGAAGATAATGAGCACTGAATAGTGATGCTTATCAGGAGCAAAACTAGAGGATGTGAAAGAGGCCTTAGAATGCATTAATGTAAAGAAGTATGGATCTCTCTTTGTTCATGATGGTACAAATGATCTCATCCTCAAGGACTCTCTCGACTGTTAGTTGGAAACTTACAGCCCCCTTGGATAGCGTACCTTGTACATGTGTTAGGATGTATTTTTCACAAATCACAGGTAGAAAGGAGAGTCCGGTTACCGTGAATGAAAATATTTTTTGGATAAATACCTACATGAGAAAATGCCATTTTAAAAAATGGAAATGTGTAGAGCATCCAAGCCTAATTTGTGGCACATGGATGGTGTGCACTTGTCAGGATCAGGGAAGAGAATTTTTGCAGCAGATATTTTGCAGTATTTGACAAACGCAAGGCAGAATTTTAGCAAGGCTGGAAATTTAACAGTTCACCGGTAGCAACATTTGATGCATCTCTGATGGTTATTAATGCTAGGAGCATTAATAATGAAGCCTTGTTATTGGAAAATTTGCTATGTTCCCCACAATATTGTTTGTATAACATGGTTAAAGAACAATGACTGGAAACCAGTTTTGTCAGGTTATAAATGTTTTTAGTTTAACAGACACGCTAACAAAAAGTCAAGTGTTGAGGTTATGATAGGGATTAAAAATAGTTACAAGACCCGTGGTTATTGCATGCTCAGTGATAACACCGATATTATAGATTGAGTAGCTGTGACAAAGACAACCCTGGAACATATAACAATTGTTGGGAGTGTATAGACCGCCAAAGTCAAGTGCTGATGACCTAGAGGAATTCATACATTTCTTTCATGAAACACAGGAAGGAAGAATAATAGCTGGGGACTTCAATTTACCAGAAACAGACTGGAGTAATATTGGTTCTGCAGCATTATTAAAGAAATTATTCACAACTTATGTCCAGGGACAACAATTGCTTCAGATTGTAAAAAAGGCCTACCAGGGCACAGAACATACTAGACAATGTTTGTGTAACTAAAGAAATTACTTTCTTTAAGGGGAAGGGGAATAGGACAAACCCAGAGTCATACAGACCCTTAAGTCTGCTTTCATGTTGTGGAAAAATAATGGAGAAGGCAATATTGGATATGTTATTGTCAGAATTGGAAAGGTTAGGACTTGAAACCATATGTCAGCATGCACATGTCGAAAATGGATCTATTACCATCTGTAACATGATGTTCTATAACAATATAATAGCTATGAATGAAAAATTGTGTTGTGATGTAATTTTATATAGATTTTACTTCAGCATTTGACACGGTCGTACAGAAAACACTGATCAATAAATTAGTACAACTAGGTATTGATGTACTCTTGATAAGGACATGTTCAGTGTCATACCAGCAGCTGGACAGCTGAAATTCTCAAGTTACAGTCAAGGTGTCCCACAGGGCTCTGTCCTAGGCCCATACTTGTTTGGATTGTATCTTTCAGATGTATCTTTTTCATCTGAGGCGTTTTACAGTCTATATGCAGATGACTTGAAACTGGGTAAACTGGTTGCATATGTTACAGATAAGGCATATCTGCAAAAGAACTTGACTAAGTTGACCATCTGGCCACAGTGGAATAATAGGCTGATAAATGCATCAAAAACTAAGTGTATGAGATTTAAGAGACATAAATTGGAAGGTGGAATATTTAATATAGCGCACACTGATTGAAATTGTAGATTAAGGATGTGGGTATGTGGGTAGAACCAGCTTTCAGTTTTTTATATCCTATCAAGCAGTCAGTTAATGATAGAGCTGTACTTTGTATAAAAAGATTTGTATAGTCTAGGAAATCAGAAATGATGAAATCTTTGTAAGTAAAGTAGAACGAGTACAGGGGAAATATACCAAGGACATCCACGAACGTGCAAATTTAAATTGTTATGAAAGATTGAAATATCTGAACTTTGTACAGTGTCTCATATAGATATTTAAGAGGAGATCTTATTCAGGTATAAAGGGCATTTAGAGACAACTACTTCTGGTAATGTTTGGGGTTGTCAGGCATTTGCCTCCCCCATATTGCCTTGTCAAAACAACAACATTTCTGAAGTAAAAAAAATCCACTTGAGACAAACTCATGGTTATTTTGCTTAATGCTAGGAGCCTAAACAGGAAACTGTACTCCCGGGAAGCACTCCTCACCTGGGAAGATGCTGATGTCTGTGAAGCCACTGAGACATGGTTCAAGGTCACAGAGAGCACCCAGCCCATACAAGGCTACAATTCCTTCCACATGTTCAGACCCCAAAATGAGTGTGAAAGAACCGAAGGTGAAAGTGTATCCACCTTCATTAAAGCCAAATATGCCTTGAGACTGGTTAAACATTATGACTCTCATGAGCTACTCCAGGTCCAACTAACTATAGATAAAACACCCTACTGTATCATTGCTAGGTACAGGTCCCCCAACCATGAACCAAGAGAAGCACTCCACCTACCTGGACTTACTAGGGTCACTGACTGTACAGCCACATACTTTGGTCATGGGGGATTTCAACTATCCTTCCATTGTTGGGCAACATACATGAGCACAAGCATTTTCGCCCTGAGGTTCCTGGACTTTGTCAATACAAATGCCCTGGAATAGCTAGCCTGCATACCCACAATGGGCTCAAATGTCGTAGACTTAGTAATCGCCAACATGGGGAGGGGGGATACTGCACTAACACCCTGTGTGTTGTCCTCTCTGGTAAGGTCAGACCGTAAATCAGTCTCATTCCAAGTAATGATAAGACCTGACACCCCCACAGGAGCAAAATAAATGAAAAAATTTCTCCAAAGCAAACTACAGCCCACTAGGAGACGGTATAAAAAGTTTCAAACCCCATGCTAACACAGCCGGCAACGACTCCTATGCAGGGGAGTGCACAAGTGCCCCATATAACCACCTAAACAACTATATAGACTCTGGTGTATCTGACAAGATCAAAACCAGGTCCTCCCAAAAAAGCAGGCCACCCTGATGGACATCAAGTATAAATAGGTTGTATAACAAAAGGAAGAAACTGATGTCTAAGAACAAGAGTGAACTTACTCAGGAGAAGAAGAATACCCTTCACAGCTTGAACAAGCAAATCAGATATCTTGTAAAGTCCTCTAAAACTAGTTATGAAGCTGAAATTTGCATCCCTAACTATGGATAATTATAAGGCATTTCTTAGCTATGTCTGAAATCTAAAAGGGAATGCCCAACTATGTGCCAAATGTATTGAGGACGGTACCTCTCATTTTGAACCTGAGGAAACTGCCAACCTGCTAGCCGACAGATTTGGTGCAAACTTCTCCCCCCTGTCCCCACCAGCCATACCCCTTAGCATATCTGACACCAGTCCTGTACCTAGTATCTCCAAAGAGCAGTTCATATACGTGCCCTCCAAGGCCAAAAACATTGCCTCTATGGGACCAGATAACATCCCAGGCTGCTTACTAAACAGTCTAAAGCAAGATGTAATGGAACCACTTGGCACTCTCTTTAACCTCAGCCTGAGCACTGGCTTTGTTCCAGCAGATTGGAGAATAGCAGCAATAATCCACTTGCACAAAGGGAGTCCATCAATTGACCCTGGAAACTGTAGACCCATAAGCCTAACCAGCCTTGTCTCTAAGGCCAAGGAAAGAATTGTCATGGACCTTAACAAGGACATAGGCAACCCTCAAACTCTTGACCTGACAGCAGTTTGGTTTCGTGATGGGTAGCTCATGCTTATTGAACCTGGTGGACTCATTCAAGAATGTCACCAAAGCCCTGGATGAAGGCAAAACAGTACATACTACCTATCTTGAATTAGCCAGGGCTTTTGACACAATCCCCTGGTTAGGTATCATTTAGAAACTCTCCCAGCAGGGGATTAACCCATATATAACTAGATGGGTAGCCAACTGGCTCACTTGACAGAATGCATGATATCAAAGTTGGGGATTCCACCTCTACCAGTAGACTATTTACCAGTGGTGTACCACAAGAATCTGTGCTGGGCCCCTCTACTGTTTGGAATCTATTTCTCAGAAGTCAAGGTGAAAGTAGATGGTTTGTGGCTTGCCAGGTTCACTGATGATTGCAAACTGGTTGCAACCATTGAGTCCCTAAAGGATGTTAACATATCACAAAAGGGGTTAACACAGACAAATGACTGGTGCGAAAGCCATGGACTAAAACTAAATGCAAAATAGCGCATTATTATCCCCTTTGGCAAAGAGGAAGTCCCTGCAAATTGCAATATTGACAGCACCCCTCTAAGCTCAAATCCAGTGGTGCAAGATTTGGGAACACAGGTTGACAGCAATACAAACTTCAGTCACCATATATCCACACTGGGAAGGAAAGCCTTCTTTGTTGTGCTTCTCAAAAGTAAGATCATCGCATCCAAGACTAAGGATGTTATAACTCCTCTGTACTTGACCCTCATCATACCACTATTAAGAGTACAACGCTCCTTTTTACATGTACCTCACTAGATACCTGTAGCAGCTGGAAAGACCACAGAAGTTTCTCACCAAGAAAATTCAAGGCCTCCAAAACATGACCTACATGGAAGGACTGAAAGCCTCAGAACTTGGACCAAAGCTCCAAAGACGGTGATGTTTCCATATTCATAAAGGATGCGCACACCTCCAGACTGGTAGCCCAACGTAACGCATCACAGATACTTCAAGTGCAGTAAGCACTGGGTAAGACAGTGATTCAGGTCATAGCCTACTATAGGTCCTCAACCATGTCCCAACATTCACACTCCATGTTCCTAAGCACCCTGGAGATTGTTAGGGTCCAGCCTAACACTCTCATACTGTGCGACTTTAACTACCCCTCCATTAACTGTGAAAACTACTCGTGTACCAATACACTTTCCCAACGTTTCCTGGAATTCATTAATTCCAATGCCGTGGAACAGCTCGTTTTTCTCTCACTAGAGGTAGCAACATCCTTAATCTAGTCATTACTAACATGGACAACCATTGCTCTACACCAATAGTCAACTCCTCCCTGGTTAGATCTGACCACAAACTAATCACCTTGGAAATCCACATGCCGTCCCCTGCAAAGGTAACCACCATGAAAAACTTTTCCAAAGCTAACTTTGGGCTCCTAAAAACAGAGGTGGCTAACTTCATGGCACCCATGCAAATGGAGAATAGTTGCATGACTGCTGAATCATACACCAGTGCACAGTACGAACATGTACACAAATACATGGATCTCGTCATACCCAATAGAACCAAGACGCTCTCCTCCAAAAAAAAGGAAGTCAATCTGGTGGTCCCCTGCCATAAACAAACTCTACAAGAGAAGGAAGAAACTGATGCGGAATAAGGTGAAGTCCCAAGACTGGTTAAACTCTATCAGCCTCAACAGAAAGTTGAAATCCCTCCTCAAATCCTCTAAATCTAGCTATGAAAACAGAATTGCAGCAGATAGTAAAGACAAACACAAGGCCTTCTGTAGTTCTGTAAAGAATCTCCACAGCAATAACCAGATTTGTTCTGAGTTACTGTACAATGGTACCTCCTATACCATGTCAACAGATATTGCAAATATATTGGCCGACAGATTCAGTGCCAACTTTACCCCCCCCCCCCCAAAGGACCAATCACAATACCAGTAGATTGCCAGGCACCCAGTATTACTGTTGCACAGGTTAAAACAGCACTGTCTAAGGCCAAGAATACAGCTTCTATGGGACCTGACAATATCCCTGACTGTGTTCTATATGAACTACAGAGTGAACTGGCACCACACCTGTGTGCCCTGTTCAATCACAGCCTCACCTCAGGCTTTGTCCCTACCGAATGGCACACTGCTACAGTCATCCCTTTTCACAAAGGAGGAGGGACTACAGACCCCGGGAACTATCGCCCCATTAGCCTGACTAGTCTGATATGCAAAGCTATGGAATGCATCATCATGAACCAAATAAACAAGGATATAGGAGAATCTCCAAACTCTGGATCCCACACAGTTTGGTTTTGTGAAGGGTAGATCATGCCTGCTCAACCTGGTTGACTTCTTTGAGTAAGTCACCAGAGCTGTGGATGAAGACAAGATGATTCATACAGCTCTCCTTGATCTGGCCAAGGCCTTTGATACCATTCCCCACACAGGAATCATAGAAAACCTCACTAAGCCCCATAGCATCAACACAAAGTAACAAACATCTTTGTTTTTGTAGTAGAAAACAAGACAGTCTGTACCAGGTGTATAATGAAAGCCTATTTCACTGCCTCCAGACCCATGTTGGTGTATGATTTCATATCCAGGTACACTCTGCACAAAGCAGGCATTCTTCAGTAACCTGAATTTCTAGTGTAAGTTCTCTGACCTGTTGCAACATTGTTGATTCTTGCTCTAGCATGACTTAAGATGGGCTTTAAACATAATTTTCCAAAATCGAATAATGGTTCTGTCAAGAAGCCCTTACACCAAAATGATAGCTTATCCAGGGTACTTAGTCACTTTGACTTGTGAATCTTTAAAATAATGTAAAAATGTATGGGGGGCACATCACTTATAGCTCCTTGTATAATGTTTGTGAAATAATCTGTTGGTCATCCCAATAAAGCAAGAAGTCTTTGAGTTTGGAAATGGGATCATATTGGAAGCCAGGTAGTAACCAAAATCAGAAAGTTGGAAAATATTTTTTTGAAAATAAACAGCCTCATCCTTATCTGCCTGCGATACAGTAATGTTAATTTTACATCTACTCCTGCGCATAGCCTGATGCTAGGGAGGTTTTAAAATAAAACTGTAGTTATGGAAAATACTATCCAAATATCTATGTAAATTTTTCATAGCATTCCTTTCAAAAGCCTTGATGTTTTGATATGATCATGCTTTCTGTCTTTAAAACAATATGCGAGTAAACTGGAGAATCCATTGAAAACCCACACTGGCACTGGGAGGTTATGCAAAGTTTGCACAGAATGCACCCCGAGTAAGAACTGTATTGGAAAACCAAGCCATGTGAGGCAGCAACACTGACCACTGTTCTGCCCTACTTGGAAATCTCTTTTAATAAAGCTATGACCCCGAAGGTGGTAAAATGTATATTATTCATGGTTGTATCTGTGAGATATCCTGTCTGTGGGTAGCCCAGTGTCTGGCCCAATTCCAGAGCTGTATCTTCACCCAAAGGCTTTGGTCAACTCTCTCCCACTGCTGGGTAAGTGGTGTAAGAGGGGTATCAGTCAATGACATCTTCAGTTCTTTCTTGCCAAGCAGTTTAGTGCAGTTGCATGATTTTAGAGAGAAGTATCCCACTGGGGAATGTTCTTGTTTTGTAATTTTATTAGTAGCTGTAGGCTCATATCTAATGGTGACTTTGATTCAGAAGTTCCTGCAAAAATTGACAGTTGTGTTGATAGTGGGAGGCAGATTCCTCACAAAGATTTTCACTCCACACGGCCTGGATGCTTGTTTGCAATGTATCAGTTTCATCTCAAGGACAGCCAATTGAAGAGCTAAGCCTTTCTATGACTTTGCAACTTGAAAGGGACTCAAATCTGGTTCTGCACTGCTGTGACATTGGCAAGGGTCTCTGGAAGCACACACAAGAGAAAACATTCCAACAAGAGTCATTGGCATAAGTACCAGTAAACTGATGATAGGCAATTAGTTGCCTTTGGCTTCCCTAATTCCTGATGTTCCAGATACTTTTAAAGACACCATCTTTGGATGCATTTAATGCAGTGGCTTCTGATACATCTGCTCTGCGGGCTACCATACCGTCAGTTGTACGCACATTCTCCTGAATAAAGATACCAGTGTGCTTGTTGTTGCTTGGGCCTTGGCATCGAATGGGGGGTGGGGGTGGCAGTGTCCTCCTATTCTTATTTTGTTAGGAGATTCCCAGGGGCCAAAGTAGTTCTTCCTAATTCTCCGAGGTTTTAAGGCACTGAAGAAGAAATTGGTGCCCACCAGCTTATCTTAGCCTTGGTTGAGTGGAGCTTCAGCCCCATCAACTTCCCAGGCAGTACCCTGGGCTCAGACAGTCCATTAAAGCTGTGTATCTGAGCTGGGCCTCTGAGCACTCCAACTCCCACTGGAACCCCTTCTTCATTATATGAAGAGTGTCCAAAAAGAAGAAATCCTCTGGAGAAGCAGAGGATAAAGTGTCATTAGTGTTAGAATTGTAGACTGTCACATAAGGAAACTGACCCGCATAGGCTGGTTCATAAGTCTCAGAATCTAGTGTGTCTTAATCCCCCAAAGGAGGTGCCAGCCTCATCTTCCTAGAATGGGCCCCTGACACTTCAGCTGTTTCCAGGGCTGGCTGCACAGCCACTTAAAGTGCAGTAACTGCAAAGGATATAAAATCCAGATGCTGAAAATAGGACTTTTAGAGGAAAAAATTCAAATAACCAGTTAGCAAAGTGCACAGTTCATGGATGACAGTGTGGTAGAAACACACACAGACTCTAGAGCTAGTTTTCTTAGTGTATTGAGTCAAAGCTAGGAATCTGTTGTATAGCATAACATGACCGGGAAACAAGTAATGCCGGGTCCAGGGCAGGAAGAGGTTGTAGGAAACAGCAAGGTTAGAAACAGGGAAATTGTTCTCATTGACTTACCTAAGCAATGAATATGAGTAATTTGAAAGAGCTACTCAGTGGCACAGGCAATAGTGGTAAGAAACTGATGAATATGAACTAGTAGAAAATGCTAGATATCAGGCAACAGAGGAGATAGCCAAGAGCAATAGTGATCTTTCCTTCCTGCAAGTTACGGGAACATTGTAGATCTACTCAGCAGTCTTCCTTGGATGGTCCCAGCTTTAGCAGACATTTTACAGGTTGTGATCTTTATTGCCTGTGGGTTAATCCAGTTTACTGTAATCCCTGATGTTATTTATAGTCCACTTTTAACAATTCTGATTCTTAGGATTCTTGCCTGTTGGAGCCCAAAGGCTGGCCTGAATACTATAGCGCTCTCATCCCCCCGGCCTGGTGGATGCCCTCACCCTCCAACCTCAAGACATTGGTGGTATAAACAATAGTCAGCATGTGCCGTCTTTGGTTCTTTCTTGCCACAATTTAGTTACTGCCCTGTTGCCCTACTTGAAGCATCATCAGCCTGGTCAGCCTGAAGCTGAAGTCTTGTAACTATGCTATTGGGGAAATTTGTTATCTTTTCTGTAATGGTTATTGTTGTAAATGTCAGAACATAAAATAAATAACTGTTTAAGGTGTGCAAAATAAACTCTGCTTCACAGCTTTTCTCTTTTGCCTGAGATTGGAGCACAATATGTCCAGCTGTCACCAGTGTGTGCCCAGGTCCCTAGATGAATATTTACAACAGAAAACGCATGGCTGGCCAAGGCTTCCTGTGTCATCTGCCAGTCTGCCTTCAGACTTCAAGTCAGTGTGCCTTACTGATGGCAAAGTTTTAGTGTCTGATAACTTTTACTTGACTCGAAGTGTGTGATACCAGTCAGATGATTTTGCAACCCCAGTACCCGTTGCCAATTTCGTCGAAGGCCTCTGGTGCAAATCATTTGAAGGCTGGCACTCTATCAGTTGCTGCTACATCCTTGTGAGCTGAAGCCACCTTGTCACTGATTGAGCCCAGAGCCAGTATGCAGGCTTTGGCCTCCAACACGTGAGTGTTGGTTTCTGATGGTGAGGAGGCATCCCTCAGATATTTGTTAGGGAGGAAGTTGAATGAATTGTGTATAGGTTGTGGTTACCTGTCCTTTTCCTGAGGTCTTTGAGTCGGACTATACACACAAAGCAAGGACCCAAGATGTCAAAACACATGTGGTTGTTGATCAGTTTGCCACAGCTACAGGGTCTCAGCCCCCATATTCCCATGTCTCTTCTAAGGACCTGTTCAGACTAACTCTAGATTTCATGGATTTTTATGGATTTTATGAAATCTAAATAGCAAGCTGCTGAAAAAAGATCCTTTTGTAAGGATCCTCTTTGAGGAAAAGTAGAAGCATTCCCTCGGGGGGAACTCTGATTCCTCTGAGGTTGAGGAGGTTGCATATGCAGATCAGCTTTCCCCAGCTTCTATGATTCAGAGTTTGAATACTTTCTTTCATCAGCCTGAGGATTTAACATTTGGAGATGCCCTTTACAGGATGAAGGGATTTTATAAGTGGGAGTCTAAAGCATTCTGTCATGTCCAGGTCAGGTGCTGACCGCTTCTAGTCCTGCTTGGACCTAGACTCCTGTCTATTCCTCCAGTTCTTGATGTCCTGGTTAATGCTTTCATTGTGGCATCCTTGCAGCCAGATTCACAACTTCCCACCACTAAAAAGCTAGATCTCTTCTATAGGATCCATGAATCCCACAAACGCCTTTATAAGAACGCCATTATGGCTTCAGTAGTAGTGCCTGTACATTCCGGTAAGTGACTCAAGTGGTGTGAAACAAGGAATACAGTACCAAACAGCAGGGAAAGTAGGATACTTGACTTTTTTGGTAAGAAAACTTGTGTGAGCTGCATAGGCCACTGGGCCGTCAACTTCCAGTTTCATGTTCTCAAATGTACCTGCATGTGCAAATAATACTGAAGGCAGAGGGATCTAAGGAAGGGCCTTAGGAAAAAGATGATGCATTGTGCAACTTTGGTCTCAGGTTTCTTCATGAAGTGTGGTTGTGATGCAGTTAAGTGCATCATGCAAGGCAGCTGCCAAGGGGCCTGCAGTAAAGAAATATGCCAGGCTGAGGGGGTAGCCCCTTCCAGAGCATGTCATGGTGGAGCTATTTAATGCAACTTTGGATGTTCATCGTGTTACACTGCTGCAGTCATCACACTTGGGGTTATCCTGCCGTCAGGCGGTCCCGCAGTCGGCCAGAGTTCCAAAGTCTTGGTCCAGCGTCGGTTGCTGTCACTTCTTCCCTGACGTCAGAGCGTCAGGGGTATATGAGAGGCATCCAACGCCATTTTCTTCAGTCTTTCTTGCCGCGCCGTGCCCGAAGCAGTTCGCAAGTGCCGGTCGGCCGACTCCTGAGATTTTCAAATCGAATTTCAGACCGAAGTCTTCAATAAAGCTAATTACCCCGTTGGGGAACCTTTTCTTGCCTCAGTCCGATGTCAGAAAAAGTTAACAATTGCATTTCTTGTGGGAAGCAAATACCTCATAAGGACTTTCATTCTTATTGTATTCCTTGCCTAGGCCCAGACCACGACATCACAGGTTGTCTGTTTTGTGCTAGGTTTAACAAACGAACTATAAAACGTCTGTTTGATTTCGCCCGACATTATTTTGGTAGGAAATTTAATTATACCATGCCGTCGGAGCAACCGACGACCGGAATGCATAAAAAACGCAAAGATAAGGACAGGCAGCCGAGACCCAAACCAGACACCAAGGCCTCTGCTAGGCCAGTCGCCGGTTCTCCGGTTTTCAGTGAGGCGCCTCCGCAGCCCCTGACGACCGCTGATTCAGAACCCCAGGCGGCATCCGATTCCCAAGAGGAGATTGCTAGGCCTCCACAACCTTTATCTTTAGGCCCTTCCGACTCCATGGCTGAAGGAGATTCTGGTGCAGTTGAAACGCCTTCAGTTGCAGAAGGTGTCTTCAGACCGACAACACTCACTTTTAAATCCTATGCAAAGCTGAAAACTCCTTTAAAAGCAAAGAAGACTGTACAGCAGTCTCCAGTACAAGGCTTCATACCTAAGAAACAGATGCTTAAGATGGCTGAAGACTTAATTACCCTAATCAGGGGTTCCCATCCCCCTCCTGATAAAAGGCCTGGACAGGAGGAGGACTACGCTTCCTCTGACCAGGTTTCAATTTCCTCAGATTCTTCTGAGGAACAGGAATATTCTTTTTCCCCCTTATGAAGACTCTGATGCTGAAGAGTCTATTCCTTCAGCATATTCCCCAGAAGATTACTCTTTTGGGGAAACTTTACATACCATGAGGGAACATTTCCACTGGGAAGGCCAGGATTACTCTGATTTTAAGAAAAGGCTCCAAGAGTTCCTTTTACTACCCCAGCACAGACCACTTGCTATTCCACCAGTGTTAGACATTGTGGATGATGTTTATTCAGATTTTAGCCTTAACCCAGATTCACTACCTCCTGCACCAGCCAAACCAGACAGATACTACAGAGTCCCCGACTCACACAAATTCCTATATAAAAGCCCTGTTGCTGACCCAGAAACCATTTCCCAGGGTCCCAAAGGGGTTAAGGCCTCTATTGCCAAAATCCTGTACCCTCTGAAAGGGATTCTAGAGCACTAGACAGATGGGGAAAGAAAATATATACCTCAGCTACTCTAGCTATGAGGGCCTTAAATTGCCAGTTTCAAATGCTGAAATATCAACAATATTTGATGTCTCAATTAAAACAAAAAATGATCACACATACAGAGCAGCCTGATTACAAGGAAATGCAAGATTTGTTGCATGCAGCTGAACAAGTGGGAAAACATACTTTGCAATGTGGATTTGATTAATTGGAAGCTTCTTGTAGAGCAGCAGTGACAGGGTCTGTCATACGTAGGCATGCTTGGTTAAAAGAACAAACTTTACCTGATCATGTAAAAGCAAAGTTATTGGATGCACCTTTACAGCAGGATGTTTTATTTGGTGTAAAAGCAGAAGAGGTTTTAAAGAAAATGGAGGATAAGGCAAAATCTATGCAGACGGTCAAGGATTTTTTTACAGGTTCAACCCCCTCGTTTCAACAGAAATTGGCCAACCAAAAACTGGTCCTTTCCAGCTTCTGATGGACCACAGAGGGGCAAATACAAATGCCCAAGGGGCAGAGGTCCGTCACAAGGCTCTTACAAGCCTCAACAATGGGGTGCCACAACCCAGAAAGGAGGCGAAGACAGGTCTCAAACTACCAGAAGACAAACACAATGACTTACCCCTGAGATTGCCAAGCAAATCCCTCTTGGCAGCACTGATGTCGGGGAAGAAGCGACAGCAACTGACGCCGGACCAAGACTTTAGAACTCTGGCCGACTGCGGGACCGCCTGACGGCAGGATAACCCAAAGTGTGATGACTGCAGCAGTGTGAACACTCGAACATCTACATTTATGGTAGGTACAAAACTGTACTTTAAGGAGACTCTTTGAACCCTCCTGCTGAAAAGTTCATAAACATAGAAGAGAAGGGAAAACAGTGGTGTTCACCAAAGGACTATTTCATGCCCCTCCCCAGATATCTCGAGAGTTAATCCTATCCCCTCAGATAATGTAAAGGAAACCAACAAAAATGTTAAACGGTTAAGGTAAGAGTAAAGACCTTTTGGCTACTGCTGAATTGAAATACTGCTTATACTTTTTTGATTCTTTTTCATATGATAGTGCATAAGGGTGAGGGATTTGCAGGCCCTTATGGCGTAGAGCCTTTTAGTTTTTGATTTACCTAAAGGGCATTCATCTTTTATACTAATCCTTTATCCCCATCTAAGGTGGTTTCTGGCTTGCATTCTTTACAAACTATTCATTTACTGCTTTTTATTTATTCCCCAAAATAAAGGGAAAAGATTTTGCACTTCTCAGTAGTTATTCCCTCAGTTTTATTATTTGAGCAGGACTAAAAGTTTTTCTCAGTTAGGTGGGGTTCTTTGCTTTGATTTTTCGCAGGGCAAGCATTCACAGCAAAACAAAATTTCCAGCTGGATTTTGTTTTAAGCATCATTGCTAGGAATATCCCATTTCTGTGTTTGTTCCATCATGGATTGGGCCAGCTGCATCCTACTTGGACTCTAGGGTTTGGTAACTAAGGGGCAACCTCTAAGCATTACTTGCCCACTCTTTTGTCCAGGGGCTTGGGTTTCTCCACTACATTCATTTTGCATCTACTCCTCTCAGCTCCTTTTTCAGTTTGGATTTTTTTGCAATCCCTGTTGTTGTGCTGGGATTCCCAATTAGAGAAGTTAGGGACTGCAGAATGCCTTTGGGATTCTACATAATAGTAGTTTCTTTTGTGAAAGTGTGGAATGAAGAACATTAGATGTTTTTGTACCTACCCACAAGGTAGAGAGAATTCTAATTCCATTGCTGCAGTCCTCCCTCCCTCCTTCCTGTGTTGTTTAGGGTGGTTGTGGTGAAGTGGAGGCATTTGGTATTTTTTATATATTGTACATATTTTTTTGGTCTATCTTTTTCTAGGGAGTTTTGGTTGACCTTATCTTTAGTCTTCTTCTGGATATGGGGGGTAAAAAAAGAAGATATGACTGACACCGGTCATGCATCTTGGACGCGTGCCACATCGACCTAGACCTAACTCGCAAACACCCTGACGGCCAGCCATATACTTTGGTAGACGGGCCGACTGTGGACAGCGGACTACAGTTAGGTTAGGACTGCAGCAATGTGGATCCTCGAACATCTACATTTATGGTAGGTACAAAACTGTACTTTCCATATGATGTGGTA
Organism: Protopterus annectens; assembly: GCF_019279795.1. Lineage (NCBI taxonomy): Eukaryota > Metazoa > Chordata > Ceratodontiformes > Protopteridae > Protopterus > Protopterus annectens. The sequence continues at coordinate 843,266,037 of NC_056746.1, forward strand.
AACTGACACCAAAGGTAGACTTGGTGGGGGGGGGGCTCAAGCCCAGGATGCCCACAGGGACCAGCTATGACTCTCTGCAGCTTATCCCTCCCTGCTTCCTCTCCATTTCTTTTCTTCAAGAAAAAATAGGAGACAGGTTACTACATTTTGTAGAACAACTGGAAAACATTACCTAGGATAGATGGGTCCTTCAGAGATTATAACGTCAGACTACAGCCTAAAGTTTCTAGATGGCTAGGCATTCCATCTGTACCTAAGCAACAAATGAACCTGATGCCTCAACAGACAGACACTTTCTTGCCACAGGGGCCCACTTAACTGGTACAGGAAAGATTATGGAATGGGATTCTATTTGAGACTTTTCATAGTCCCACAAAAGGAAGAGTTTTTGAGACTCCAAGCACAACAGATACCTACTATTTCCAAAATTCATATGCTGACTTTGCAAAAAGTGACCCGTGACCCAAGACCTGAAGGATGCCGACCTACATATCCCCATATCTCAGCGTTTCAGGGATTTCTTGAGATTCAAGGCAAGGGATTCTATTTACAGTTTACTTCCTTGCTCTTTGGCTTGTCTAGTGCACCCTGGATCTGTAGAAGGTGGCCTGGTTCCTGTAGTTGCTTTTTGAAGGGTGTGCATATCTGCCTATGTCTATAGATGATTTCCTTGTTCAGGCCTGTCCCCTATCAGGGATTCATAGTGCCATACAGATTATCACAGACTGTTTTTAGAGGGTAGGTTTTTCTCTAAACCTATAGAAATCTCAACTAACTAACTACAGCTGGAGGCATTATGTTCGTGGGGGCTGTACTAGACTGAGAAAAATAGAAGGCTTTCCTGCATCCAGAGAAGATCCTGTTAATTGCTCAGTATTTCAGCAATATTGCCACCTCACACAGTATTTCAGCCATGGAGTCCTTTAAGCTATTGGGACACATGCCATTCTGGATTTTTGCGGTTGCTCTTGCCAAGCTGCATATGTAGATACTTCAGTGGAACATCAGGAGTAGGAGGTGCCAGCATCTTCATTCCTTTAGACCAACCTACCACTCCTTCATTATATAAGGAAGAACATTGTTTGGTGGATAGAGAATATTCACTTCAACAGGAAGTCTTTTTTAGTCTTCAAGTGGCATCTCAGTTTCTCCCTGCACTGCTTGGGAAGCCTATACAGGGGACCTGACTGTCAGAGGGGCTTGAGGCAAGCAGATGAAGAAAAAGCAGATATGCATAAAGGAAATGGTGGTGATCCTGGCCAGCAGGGCATTCGGGAATGACTGGCAGCAAGAGTCATTGGTGATAAGAACATATGACACCACAGTTATAAAAAAGGCAGGGCCTACTTCCTGTGCATATTGACCATGCAGATGGGCTAGGTGACCCAGTACACAAAAGTGACCCTTTATCACAATGCATTCCCAGCCAGGACAACAGTGTGGCAGACAGGTTAAGTCTTACAGCACTAGACCCCAGTGAATGGATGTGAAAGCAGAGATTACTTTATCTATTTTACAAGTGGGGGAGTGCCACATAAAAGACATTTTTTGCTTCTCCTGAAAATGGACAACTTAGGAAGTTTTACATCAGGAATTCCAGAAAGAGGCCTGGGTGACAGGTGCTTTTTCCATCTTATTGGCAGTTCTGCTTCTGTACGCATGCCCTCCTTTTCCCCTTCATTCTAAAGGTACTGTAAAAGATCAGGGAGAAGAAGCCAAAATGATCTTAATAGCACTCTTTAGTCCAAGCCAGCATCAGTTCTCCCTGTTGACGAGTGTTTCCAGTGAGAAGCCCTGTTTGCTGCAGCGGCAGGTAGACCAGTGCAGGAGGAGCCAGTCATACATCTCAGTATGAGGACCTTGAGGCTGAGAGTGTGGATGATTTAGTCCTCATCCCCACCGTGCACATGTTCTTGGAGGCTGTGTTGCACATATTAAGAGAAGAAGGAAAGCCCAGAACATATTTATAGCATCAACCGACAGAAACGAGAATGCTCTAGCTAGACACAATATAGAAAATAGTGACCACCAGTTTAAATATAATGACCAAGTGACAGTTGATGCTAGAGGAGGGGCCATACTCATTGGGTCCAGAAAGGCTTGAAATATTATGGCAACTTCGGTTTGACGCAGGTCATTACTCTGGATTGAATGAGATGTGTTCAGTTTTAAGCGTTCTTAAACTTAAAAGTTCGAAAAGCTAGATTTTATAGTTAAGATATGTGTGTTAGGCACTTTTGATTATGGTTAGAGTGCATTGTATGTAGTAGAAATGAAGTGATTTAATTATGAAGAAACGTTTTAGAAAATATTCATTTGACTGGGTGCATTTTAAATGTTATGTGTACCACTTTGTCAGACGGAAGTGAATTTGTGCGGTATGATCACGACACAGTCATTAACTGTTTTAAATGGTTGGTTTGAGTAAAACTGTATCTGATGAAGTTCAAGCACTATCTGGATGAAAAGCACTTAATAAAGATGTCCTAATACAGCAGATCATCATTTGGGGTTTGTGCCTTCAATAGCTGTTTTTTGATTACCTGTTTGTCATACCTGTTGTTGTTGTTGGTTTGGAGTTTTCGGATATGGCTAGCGAAGGATATACTAGCCCTGCCTCAAGTCAGAATACTTCAGATGATGGTATACAATGATAATGATGCTCTCTCAATGAGTAAACAAAAAGCGTTGACGAGACAGGAGCCCTTGAAATCCAATTGAACGCAATTTATTTATTGATTTTAAAAAAAAACAAGCGTTTTCGCTCCTGCTAATGCAGAAGCTTCATCAGAAAAAACAGAAAGCAAGGAAAAACAGCGCCGAAATTCCCAAGTTTTAAATCCTCTCAGGGACCATGATGTCACTTCCTTGGGAACACAATTCCAGATTTTTTCAAGCGTAAAATATAAACAAGCAGATATGCACGTAGCCATTACCATCATTTTAAATTAAATTAAAAAGTCTCTACATTCAGTAGATCTGATCCAGTAAAACCTAATGCCAGCACTTAAAAAGTCTATTAAAAAATCCTTATATAAAGCCTAATATATTCTTTCCAAAGGCTTTAGAATTATATTAAGTATATGTTAAAAGACCATTTGCTGGTTAAGGAGTTTGTATACACACCCTCCAAGTACACATACAAGTTAGTGCAAATAACCTATCTCAAATAACTTCTATACTTTAAAATGGAAGCAATGTTACAAGACTCATTTAACCCGGGTTCAGAGAAGGCATCAAGTAAAATTTGCCATTCTAACTCCCTTGTTTCTAAAACAAGTGACTGGGGTCCACCCCTGATCCCCAATATGACTTGATCGATCCCCATAAAATGGAAGCTGTGTCCTATATGACTTGAGATGTGTTTAGATAAAGCGTTATCACATCTCTTATTTTTTACAGCATAACTGTGCTGGTAAATACGGTCCCGTAACCTACGGTCCGTCTTCCCTATATAAAACGCAGGGCAACAGTCACAGAAAGCAGCATAAACAACAGATTTGGTGTTACAATTTATCCTATGGTTTATAGTATATTTCTTATCTCTGACAGTAAATGAGTTCCCCATCCTCAAGTAGTTGCACCAATTACAGGCACCACAAATGAAAGTGCCTTTTTGTCTAGTTAGAGGATTCACTGTTCCACTCCTCTGAAGAAATTCCTTTAAATTGCAACCTCTTTCAAAAACAATGACAGGGTGTGTACCCAATGCATTTAATAATGTTAAATTATTCTGAATGAAATGCCAATTCTTTCTAATGATGGAACACATATCCCCCGCAAATCTGTTGTATGTCAGAACAAGACTTGTCTTAAAGTCAGGTTCATGAGGACAATCTTCAATGATAGTGTCAGTAACAGTAGTGACACCGTTAGTCAAACTTGACGTAATTTCGGAAAATTGAATAACATCCTGTTTGTTATGGTTAAGTATGGGTTGGTAAAAACCATTATCCCTTTTAAAGGAGACCTCTGTAACCAAACTATCAATCAGGGCCTCAGGGTACCCCCTATTGGTGAACATAGCTTTCAAAGTAACACATTCCTGTTTGAATGCATGACCCGTACTACACATACGGGCCGCCCTCACCAATTGCCCCTTAACAATAGACCTCTTTTGATTTGGTGGATGGTTACTGGAAAAATGCAAAAAAGAATTGCAATAAGTAGGTTTCCTATAAATTGATGACTGAAACCGGTGGTTGCTAAAATCTTTTGTCACCTTGACATCAAGATAATCAATTTCACTGGTTGAGAAATGGTAAGTGAATTTTAAAAATGAAGTAGTTTCATTCATGTAGTTGATTAAAGCCAAGGCGTCGTCTTCACCCCCTTGAAATAAAATAAACACGTCGTCTAAAAAGCGCGTGTAAAATTTCATAATACTTTTAAACCGGGGGTGGTTTAGGAGAAATGTTTTCTCCCAATAGGCGACAAAAAGATTTGCCACACTTCCCCCACAAGGCGAGCCCATGGCTATCCCTTGTTTCTGGAGGAAGTAGCAGTTATCAAAAATAAAGAAATTAGAAGACAGGATGATGTCCAGTAAAAGAGTCACCACGTCTATATCATCCCTGGGAGCGTTTAAGCTCAACAACATCAACTCGACCTATTCAACCGCTTCCTGATGTGGTATCGAAGTGTAAAGGTCCACCACATCGATAGTCAGGAAGTTAACTGACGGGTCGAACTTAATGTCGTTGATGGATTTCAAAAAAGACCAAGAGTCTTTACAAATCTCAGGGATTAACCGCAGGTATTTAGAAATAATACTATCAACAAATCTAGAACATATGAAATTTTACACGCGCTTTTTAGACGACGTGTTTATTTTATTTCAAGGGGGTGAAGACGACGCCTTGGCTTTAATCAACTACATGAATGAAACTACTACATTTTTAAAATTCACTTACCATTTCTCAACCAGTGAAATTGATTATCTTGATGTCAAGGTGACAAAAGATTTTAGCAACCACCGGTTTCAGTCATCAATTTATAGGAAACCTACTTATTGCAATTCTTTTTTGCATTTTTCCAGTAACCATCCACCAAAACAAAAGAGATCTATTGTTAAGGGGCAATTGGTGAGGGCGGCCCGTATGTGTAGTACGGGTCATGCATTCAAACAGGAATGTGTTACTTTGAAAGCTATGTTCACCAATAGGGGGTACCCTGAGGCCCTGATTGATAGTTTGGTTACAGAGGTCTCCTTTAAAAGGGATAATGGTTTTTACCAACCCATACTTAACCATAACAAACAGGATGTTATTCAATTTTCCGAAATTACGTCAAGTTTGACTAACGGTGTCACTACTGTTACTGACACTATCATTGAAGATTGTCCTCATGAACCTGACTTTAAGACAAGTCTTGTTCTGACATACAACAGATTTGCGGGGGATATGTGTTCCATCATTAGAAAGAATTGGCATTTCATTCAGAATAATTTAACATTATTAAATGCATTGGGTACACACCCTGTCATTGTTTTTAAAAGAGGTTGCAATTTAAAGGAATTTCTTCAGAGGAGTGGAACAGTGAATCCTCTAACTAGACAAAAAGGCACTTTCATTTGTGGTGCCTGTAATTGGTGCAACTACTTGAGGATGGGGAACTCATTTACTGTCAGAGATAAGAAATATACTATAAACCATAGGATAAATTGTAACACCAAATCTGTTGTTTATGCTGCTTTCTGTGACTGTTGCCCTGCGTTTTATATAGGGAAGACGGACCGTAGGTTACGGGACCGTATTTACCAGCACAGTTATGCTATAAAAAATAAGAGATGTGATAACGCTTTATCTAAACACATCTCGAGTCATATAGGACACAGCTTCCATTTTATGGGGATCGATCATGTCATGTTGGGGATCAGGGGTGGACCTCAGTCACTTGTTTTAGAAACAAGGGAGTTAGAATGGCAAATTTTACTTGATGCTTTCTCTGAACCCGGATTAAATGAGTCTTGTAACATTGCTTCCATTTTAAAGTATAGAAGTTATTTGAGGTTATTTGCACTAACTTGTATGTATACTTGGAGGGTGTGTATACAAACTCCTTAACCAGCAAATGGTCTTTTAACATATACTTAATATAATTCTAAAGCCTTTGGAAAGAATATATTAGGCTTTATATAAGGATTTTTTAATAGACTTTTTAAGTGCTGGCATTAGGTTTTACTGGATCAGATCTACTGAATGTAGAGACTTTTTAATTTAATTTAAAATGATGGTACTTGCTACGTGCATATCTGCTTGTTTATATTTTATGCTTGAAAAAATCTGGAATTGTGTTCCCAAGGAAGTGACATCATGGTCCCTGAGAGGATTTAAAACTTGGGAATTTCGGCGCTGTTTTTGCTTGCTTTCTGTTTTTTCTGATGAAGCTTCTGCATTAGCAGGAGCGAAAACGCTTGTTTTGTTTTAAATCAATAAATTGCGTTCAATTGGATTTCAAGGGCTCCTGTCTCGTCAACGCTTTTTGTTTTCTCATTAGTTTACTTTTTTGTTTTATTTTGCCTCTCTCAATGAGTGGAAGATCTATCGGCTAGACTTGATGTAGTTTCTCTACCTAACAGTTGGCAGGTAGAGAACAGGTGTGTGTACTTTGGATTTTATTTCACGCTGGGGACGCTTGGATTGCAGTTTAACTTCACCTAGCAGCTTTTGTTTGGGCTTTGCCTTCCGTTAATAGTGCATTGGTGTTCCATTTTGGAGTTTATTTATCGTATGCCTCTTTTTTTTGTACCTGTCATCTGCTTTTTCCATTGACTGTCTTTATGAGGGTTTGTGGTTTCAACAGGCTTGGAACACATCGTTTTGGGAACAACCATTTTTATAACCAGTGGACGGTTTGTTGGATTTGATCGACCGGATTTTTCGACTGTTATGGACTATTTTCATGCTTGTTTGGTGTGTTTTGGTCATCTACTGATATTTTTTTCGGCTTATTACCATCTATAAGGTACTGTGCTATAATTTTTTCCACAGCCAACGAGGATATGCCATTATTTAAAACTGAATGCAAACTTATTTAAAATCTATATAGCATTTGTGGAGGCCTATGTATGAGCGATTTAGCTATTACTAATATGTTATTCATACTGGTCTCTCACTTTGGTCGTTTTATTTAACAAAATTGGGCCTTGAGGTTGTGGGACTATTAAACTGTGCAGACTGGTTTGAAGTACGCTGTAACAACTTACAGGCCTTGGCCTCTTGGAATACACACAACGATGGACAAGATTATGGCAAACACTATATTCTCTTTATACCACTGATATAACTACATCAGCTTTTGGATTGATTGGGACATTATCTTAGCAGAACCAACTACGACTTATGACTTTTGCCAACATAATGTTTTCTATATCGCATGTTTTTGTTTAATCCAAACAAGTTAACAACAATTGTAATTGAATTGAATGAACGGGAGCATTCAGATATGGATATGTTTAATTAATCAATGAATAATTTACATGTGATTATAACAACTGGTGTTGCATAAATGGTTACTAGGCCTACATTTTGCTTTATGCCCTTTAGGCTATAGGTTTATAGCTCATAGATTTATGTAAGGGTTACATTCCGGTTCATGTTTTTCTTCAGTTCATGGATTCACGGTTCATGAATAATGGTGAGGGCCCATGTGGTTTATAGCACATTATTCGAGGTGTGGGTCATTTATCAACATATTTACTGGATAATGTAGGTATGTAATTGGGTCTGGTTAAAAATAATTAACAAACTATATATAATTTAATAATATTTTTTCCACTCAGCGCTGGTTTTTGGGCATTTTGCTTGTGTGACCTCCACTAGATTTTTTATTATAACAACTGGAATTAACTTAGTTGTATAATATTCTTTCGGGTGTCCAGCAGGAGTCTTTTCATTACAGCTGATCAGAATTTTTTATGGTTAAATATATAGACCTCTTTACGGTGGCCATCAATCAGTGTGTGACAATAAAAATACCTATTGGCATTGGAACTCCAGGATGAGACGAAAGTCGGCCTGTTAACAGTTTTGGACCTGTATGGTAGTTTAACCCAACACAAATGACCAATAATTTGGATATATGATCATCATTCTATCAGGCATGGAATGTTAAACATATAATTAATTTATAAATAGACATATACTAATTAGACCGGTTGAATTGATTTATTTTTTTATTTATTATTTAGATGGATTTGGATAAGATTGGATAATGTCTAAGGTAATATGGACATTTTGAACAACCTAGTTTTCTTTTGGTCAGTTTTTGTGATTTGTTTGTGACAGTGTTGTATTAGACGTATTGTAGTAGAGTTAATAACCCGTATGTATAGATGTGACTTTTTGACTTTTTTCAATTTGACATTTAAACATCTTTTGATTTTGATATAGTTCACTATAGATTATTTTCTAATCTATCTTGTCTGGAAGGTTTATAGTATGTCCTGACAGTTAGTTAGTTTAGAATAATAATTTTTTTTTTATATTCTTATAATCATCTTAGGATTTGGATTTTTGGATTATTTTGGGGCTTTAGGCCGACAGAGACAATTTAAGTGTTTGGTTTAAAACCAACAATACTGGACCCAACATATCTAACAATATACAGGATGACCAACATAAATGTGGACTTATGTTTTCAAAGCTTAGCAGACAGATGAAAACATTATGCCAAATGTGTGGCATAAAAAACTGTTTTAAAGCCTATAAAACCAAAATTACACACAGTAAGAGTTGAAGGTCGTTGCAACCTTTAGTATATACCATATAGACAGTGAGTTATCTAAAGTTGGGCAGCTCCAACATTCATCATCTATGCATTTATTTGTCTGTTAAGATATTATGATAGAACCATTACTAATAATCTCCTAGAGATTCAAAATTTGTGTGCAGAGGTCGAACAATTCAATCAGGAAGAGTTTTATTCCCAGAATGTTTCGGATTTGGCTAAAGAACTTTCTATAGTAGAGAAACAACTAATGAAACGTAAGATCAACAAGTTCAATCGTGGTCTTATGGATTACGAGAAAGGGAAGCCTTTTGTAAGTCAGAAAACAGTAAGATTCAGTGACCGTAAGAATACTCATAATGTCAACAGAAAACGGCCCAGGTCAATTCTTAGACATCAGAATGCTTCATCTGATGCCACCTCAGAGGAGGAAACTTCCTCGGCTACTGATGGTGAAGTTTCTTCACGCCAGGTGTCCCCAGTTGCTAAAAGAAGACAACTGCCTTTTTAGATTCAAGGGTAGGAGGAGGGGGGGGAAACAAGCACACAGGTTTAACACAACCACCATTACAACAAAATCTATTGCAACAAATGGTGATATAAACAATAATGTTCATAATATATCCTCATTTGTTCTTTCTCCTGTACACATAGGATTGCTTAATAAAGGATTGAATTTTGTCCCAAGTGCTATTGTTTCGGAAAATCAGTTATTACAGGATGTCAATGATTTCTGCAGATTACTAAACCTTAAGATATTTTTTGCAGATAGTGAAACCACTCCAAGATCAACTGACTTTAGATTTGGAAAATCTACTTTTATTCCACCAATGAACAAACATGTTTCGATCTTTAGGGAGTGCATAATGAAAGAATTACATTTTGCCAATTTGTATCAGCCAAAATCTAATAATCTTAATGCAGTAGAAAGAAAAGCTTTGTTGGAACTTAAAAACAACCAAGATTTAGTTATTACTATGGCCGATAAAGGGGGTGCTATTGTGGTTATGGACCATCAAGTATATATAGATGAAGCCTTGCGTCAACTATCAGATTCTAGCTTCTATATGGAACTAAGTATTGATCCTACTTTACAATTTAAGGAAGAGATTGATTGTTTTTTAGATCTAGCGGCTGACCAGGGGGTGATTAGTGAGCAGGTAGCTAAACAAATGAAGGTGGAGGAACCTATTCCACAATATTTGTATTTGCTACCTAAAATACATAAAGATGCACTTCATCCCCCTGGTAGACCGATTGTGTCTGGTCGAGGTTCTTTAATGGAACCATTGTCAGCCTTCCTTACACAATATTTAAAACCATTGCTGACTCAAATTAGATCACTTATCAAGGACACTACTGAATTCCTTAATATTGTTAAAGATTCTCAGTTAGAATCTTCGTGGTGGCTGTGTACATTGGATGTGGCTTCACTATATACTAGCATCCCTCATGACTTAGGCATTCTTGCTGTATCATATTGGCTTTACAAATCAGATTTATATTCAACAGGGTTCAACAATTTTTTGATTAAATTAACGGAAATTGTGCTACGTAAGAACATCTTTTATTATCATGGAAAAGCTTATTGGCAAATCAAGGGAACAGCAATGGGAGCCTCATTTGCACCCATATATGCAGACCTTTTTATGGGTTATTATGAGGCTACATTCATATATGACGGTCAACACAACATATATTTACAACATTTAGACATCTGGAGGAGGTATCTGGATGATTGTTGGATGGTGTGGCGTGGCGATGAGGAAGAACTATCCCAATTTGTAACCTATCTCAATGACAACTCTTTTGGTATTAAATTTACGGCCACTATTGAGCGTAAACATATTGTGTTTCTGGATGTTTTGGTAACTAGGCTTTGGGATAATACACTAGCCACTTCAGTTCATAGAAAATTTCCAGAATATAACACGTTGTTACATGCTGAGAGTTGTCATCCACGCCACATCATCCGCAATATTCCTAAATCTCAATTTATGAGGATCAAAAGGATCTGCACTTCTGTGGAAGAGTATTCAAACTTTAGTGTTGATTTGTCCAAACGATTTATTAATCGTGGTTATAAGGCACACAATATTTCTATAACTATGGATGCAACCAATAGGCTAGCACGTTCTGAACTGTTGCAATATAAATCACACAACTTGGCAAATTCTGCACAACAATGCAATCAACCTTTAAGGTTAGTAACCACTTATGGGACAAATACAAATCGTTTCACAGATATCATTAATCAACATTGGGATATTTTATTATCACAGGATACTCTGAATCAAATATTACCTGATCGATGTTCATTCTCTTATCGAAGGGGACGAAACTTGAATTCACATTTCACCCATTATAAGAGATATATTCCGAATATACCAGAACAAACTACTCTATTTGGGGATATATTGAAAGGCTATTTTCCATGCGGCCACTGTTCTGCTTGCAAACATATGTTAAAAACGAGTGAGTTTTCAAGCAAGAATACTTCCCAGGTTTTTGACATTAGGATATTTGCAAATTGTAGTTCAGACTGGGTGGTATATTTGGCGACGTGCACCTGTTCTGCTTTTTATATTGGACAGACTTCTAGGCCAGTTAAATTCAGAATAGGCGAGCACATGAGTGCGATTAAAAATAGACGCATTACAAATGCATTGTGCAAACACACTTTGGAACACCCGTCTGCTACATTTAAATTTGTTGTTATAGACAGGATCATGTTACATAGAAATTTTAAAGCAGGATGGCATCAGAAGCTTAATGATATGGAAAACAAATGGATCACCAAATTGGGGGGGTCTTTTTAGACCAGGATTAAATATATTGGGACAATTATAAGAGGGCTATCAAATACAAACATGTAATAAGATATATATTTTTTCTCATGATTAACATTGTATTTTTTCAGACTTGTTAACTTTTTTATATTTTAGTTACATATATACAATATATTTATATGTATGATATGGTCTTTATATTATATAAATATTGGGATAACATTGTTTTCATGAGGAAGGAGATAAATATGTATATAGAAAAAAATATGTACATATACATTTATTTATTTACATATATCTTATATGAATATGATTCTTATAATATACATGTTGTATGGTTCTCTATGTAAGAAATTTCTTTATTAAGAAATATAAAAAAATATATAAATTGAGGTTTTGGAGGTATGCTCCTTTAAGAGCTGCACTATAAATTGTGTTCAAAATGGTGGAGATCTTTTTGAATTTTTAGCATTGAGAAAGGCTTACATAAGCCGAAACCGGTTTGTTTTCAGTAATGGTCACTACCATTACTTTGTATGGATTGATGGAATAAATTTCTAAATGGCAATTCTTATCGTGCTGGTCCATTTTTGTTCGTAGATTTGGCTGGTTCAGGGACCGTGCACGTCGTCCTACGTGCGTGTACTTTGGATTTTACATTAAGGTAGAGAACATAAGCCATGGTCAGCCAAGAGAATAACCAGTTACCTGGCTTAACATATTCAGCAGTTGCTGCTGTTTCCCTGACTAGTTCAATACAGAACACTACTACTTTTCCAGTCTGTGATGGCAATTTAGAAGCTAGGTTATGGAAAAATAACTTGGGTAATGAACCAACAAGACCTATTAATGCTGAAAGTTCCTCGGGGCTTATTGGGGTCCTTAATTTGAACAACTGGTTGGATTCTACGCCAACACTGCAATTACAACCTGATGCAATTGAAGAAGGACATCCGGCTGGAGGAACTGTGCTTATTACAGAACATCTGAAATTCTTTGACTATTACTTACTTAGATATAAAAAACTGCAGTTAGAAATTTCATACTTCCTTGAATGTATAAAGCAGAATATAGTCCCTAAAGTCTTAAGATCCTAGCAATATCCAACAGGACTTGAAACAAGTTCAGTATTCCATCAGGACCTGTTAAAATTATTCGACAGACATGGACTGGAACTGGTAGAGGTAATGGTAAAACATTACCAAATTATGGTGAACCAGACTGAAAATGAAATTAAACAGGTGGATGAGATCAACATAGATAGCGATTTTAATCGCTATCTATATGATTACAACAGGATTTTCACATGTATAGACCAATATATGAAGAAATTAAAAGGTAATAAAATGAAAAAAACTTTTATCAGAGGTGTCACTGACTATAAGAACGGAACTGCATATCCAAAACCACTCCCCTTACAACTTTGGAATTCTACTTTTAGACATTATCCTTAGTAACAATTATATTACTTTTGATAATGAATTCTATCTACAAAGAACCGGCATAGCTACGGGTTCCCCATGTGGTGCAAGCTTTTCTAATCTAGTTATGGCCTACTGGGAATATGAATTTATTAACAATAAACCCACATATTAAGGATACTATATATTTTTACACACTGTTCTTGGATGATATTTTTATGATTTTAAAAGGGGACAACATGCAAGCCATGGAACTTGTTCAGTACTTTAATGGTACAACCAGTTTCTTACACTTCACATACAACTTTGACCAGGACTCAGTAGCATACTTAGATGTAAACCTTAGAAAGGATAGAATCCAAAGTTACACAGCTACAGTTTTCCATAAGGAAACATATTCAAATGCTTTCTTACATTTCTCTATTTGTCACCCACATTATCAAAAACATTCAGTGGTTAAGGGACAGCTAGTAAGAGCTGCCCGGATGACAACATTAGATTCTGACTTTATGATTGAGTGTAACAAACTTAGAGACATGTTTCTCAAATGTGGATACCCCGACCAGATGATTTTACAACTGATAGAAGAAGTGAAAACAAAAAGGCTTAACGGTGCATTTACTCCCATTTTGGCATTTAGAAACAACTTAGAACTAACAATTACTGAAGAAAATGGAGGTGTAGATGTAAACACTGAAGTACCCCTAGTAAGATATAGATTTATCACAACATACAGTGTAGATATGATTTACATAAGGAACATTATATGGAAAAATTGGAATCATGGAAGTCCCCCACGTTGTCTTTAGAAGGGGCAGGAACATCAAAGATATATTAAGTAAAGGTTGCTCACAACAGGTTAGACAACTAGGGATGTTTAAGTGTAATATGTGCAACTATTGTAAATATGTAGAGACAGGCACAGGGTTCCAAATAAGAGATAAAAACTATCACATAGAAAGGAAATTCAACTGTACATCAGGAATGGTGGTCTATTTAGCTTCCTGCTAAAGTTGTCCTGCATTTTGTATTGGGAAAAACGATAGGAGGTTAAAGGACAGAATATACAAACACATTTATAGCATCAACTGACAGAAACAAGAGAATGCTCTAGCTAGACACAATATAGAAAATAGCGACCAACAGTTTAAATGTAATGACCAAGTGACAGTTGATGCTAGTGGAGGGCCATACTCATTGGGTCTAGAAAGGCTTGAATTATTATGGCAACTTCGGTTGGACGCAAGTCATTACTCTGGATTGAATGAGATATGTTAAATTTTAAGTGTTCTTAAACTTAAAAGTTTGGAAAGATAGATTTTATATTTGTGATACATGTGTTAGGCACTTTTGATTATGGTTAGAGTGCATTGTATGTAGTAGAAATGAAATGATTTAATTATGAAGAAACTTTTTAGAAAATATTCATTTAACTGAATGCATTTTAAATGTTGTGTACCACTTCGTCAGAGGGAAGTGAATTTGTGCAGTATGATCACATGACACAGTCATTAACTGTTTGAAATGGTTGGTTTTGAGTAAAACTGTGTCTGATGAAGTTCAGGCACTATCTGGACAAAAAGCGCTCAGTAAAGACGTTCTAATACAGCAGAGCATCATTTGGGGTTTGTGCCTTCAATAGCTGTTTTTTGTTTACCTGTTTGTCATACCTGTTGTTGTTGGTTTGGTATATTCAGCTAGATTGCAGACTGTGTTATCTTCTGGTACATTTATCATGTGAAAAAGTAAGAATTCTTGTCTATTAGAGTTCATGCTACTAGGCCCATAGCTACAACCACAGCCTTTCACAGGGTGTCTCCACTCACTGTTACGGAAGCAGCAATGTGGTCATTTCTCCACACCTTTGCCAAGCACTACAAGCTGCATCACAGGCTAGGTCAGGTTTGCCACTTTAGTACTGCAGCATTTAGCGTCTCCTGCTTCCTTTTCAAGCCAACCATCCATCATTACCTAGCTCTGGCAGTTAGAGTCGTATTGTCACACAACAATAAACTGTAAAGAACATAGTACAGTTTTGATAGGGACATTACCATAATTGTAATAATTCCGGTAGAGTCACTATTGCAGTATCAGTTTCCTCCATTAATTCCCTTCTGTCTGGGCAGTGCTCACAAGATGGGCTTGGTACCCATTTACTTTTCCTTCACTTTCCTTTATAGTTCACTTTCTTCTGATGTTCTAAAGCAAGCCTTGGACAGTGCATCTGGCCAGCATTGGACGGGTCATGCTCTGGGCCTTAGGCAACTTTAGCATGGAGAAGGGCCTGCAAATGGCTTGGAAGGGAAGGGAATCCACCAGCCAAGGAGGTGGAACTCTGGTCTTTTGGCCAAGCTGCTGCAGATTTTTAATCCAATTATACTTTTCCTTGAAGGTTGACAATGTATTTTCCTCCTAAGAATTATTTGGGATGAGGAGATACCTGAAGCTTGACAAGCGTCTCTGCAATAGCCTTTAAGAGGAATCTAAGCCTTGGTGCAGTTATTTGATTCATGAATCCATTAAGACTGTCATTGAGCTACTCCAACTTAAGCAATCAGTCTGTATGTTGCAGCATGGGCTGCAATATAGGCACGATGTGGCATAGCTATTCACTGGTCTGTCTAAGAACCAAGAAGATGAAGTGCTCCGCCTTCACCCCACAGATGTTCAAAGGGTGCTTCGACAAGTAAATCCAAGAAAGGCAGCTAGTCCTGACAATATTCTGGGGCATGTACTCTGGGACTACGTTGACCAATTAACTACTGTTCTCACCAACATATTCAACAACTCTCTGCATCAAGCCACAGTACCCAAGTACTTTAAAGAATAGAACCATTATACCACTGCCCAAGAAGTCTCCACCCTCAAACCTGAATGCCTACTGTCGAGTAGCTCTCACCTCCAGTGTAGTGAAGTGCTTTGAGATATTGATCAAAGACTACTTAACATAGTCTTCCTGCAACACTGGACCCACTCAATTTGCTTATAGATCCAATTGCTCTATGGCAGATGCCATCTCATTGGCACTTCACTTGCCCTTGGCACACCTGGAGAACAAAAACTATGTCCACATGTTATTTATTGACTTCAACTCGGCCTTCAACACGGTCACCCCCTAACATCTGATTGAGAAACTGGTCCACCTGGGTGTTAGCACTCCTTTATGCAACTGGATTTTGGACTTTCTTATTGACAGACCACAAAAGGTATGCTTAGGCAACAACACCTATATGAGCATCACACTGAACACTGGAGTACCCTGCTGTTCACCATGCTGACACATTACTGCATCGCTAGGTACAACACAAACTACATTATTAAGTTTGCGGATGATACTACAGTGGTAGGTCT
Source organism: Protopterus annectens (assembly GCF_019279795.1). Lineage (NCBI taxonomy): Eukaryota > Metazoa > Chordata > Ceratodontiformes > Protopteridae > Protopterus > Protopterus annectens. Next base: position 843,282,328 of record NC_056746.1, read on the forward strand.
CATCAGCAGTGATGATGAAAAAGCCTACAGAGAGGAAGTGAACCAACTGACTGGTGTGACAACAACAACCTGGCTCTCAATGTGAATAAAACAAAGGGAATAATAGTAGACTTTGGGAAGAGAGGACAAGGCTCATTCTCCACTCAGAATCAAAGGAGAAACAGTGGAAAGAGTGAAGAGTACCAAGTTCCTGGGGGTGCATATCGCTGAAGATTTGTCTTGATCAATAAACACTAATCACATTGTTAAGCAGGTTCAACAGTGTCTACACTTTCTAAGAAGGTTGAGGAGAGCAAATCCACCACCTTCAGTTCTCACAACCTTCTACAAGGGTACCATCGAAAGAATCCTGACTAGTAATCTCTTTGTGGTATGGGAACTGTATGGTTTCAGATTGCAAATCTATCCAGGACTTGCACTCTGCTCGGTGCCTCAGCAGAGCCATGAAAATAGTCAAAGAATGCACTCACCTTACCCATGGTCTGTTCTTGTGTTTGTCTTCAGGCAGGAGATACAGTAGCTTATGTTGCAAAACCACCAGATTTAATAGAAGCTTTTTTCCACAAGCCATCAGATTTCTGAACATAATAACATACACCATGCTAGTCAGAGAGGTCTGGAGTTACAACACTGAAGTAACTCACAGACATATGCAATAACTCTATGAAAGTACAATCTTATACCTTATGTGCAATATTAATGATGCCAAGTTAACATTCTGTGCAATATGCCAAGTTAGCATTCTGTGCAATTTGAAATTGTCTGATTTTGATCTGTGCAGTATATTATCTGTGCAGTATTTTGGGTATTGATGAAGACATGCAAGTGGAATAGTCTTGGTGTATGTCATTGTACTTGTTACTGCACTGCAAAAATGTCTTACTGTTGTTATTAGGATCATAGGAAGTGACTAGGCTATTGGCTCTGAGGGCCTTATAAGCCTAGCCAAGAGTTTAACCCATGTTTAGACAAGTCATCACCCAATGCCCCTGTCCAGCAGGGACACTGGTGGAATCTTACGGATGTATTTTCTGTTTCCCATCCAGTTATCCAGGTTGCGCTTAAAAAGGGGGTAAAGAGGTACACTTGACGTGGAGAGGGAGCCTATTCCACAGATGGGGGAGTCTCTGGGACACAAATCTGTCCCACCAACAAGTCCTATTGATGTCATAGACCAGGATGCGGAAGTGTGTGCGTCTTACTCGAGTGGAGCTTGACTTACAGTTATGCAGCTGTCCCATCAATGTGGGGTCCAAGATCACCTTTGAGGTGGGCCATGTAGAATACAATGGAAGCAACATGGTGATCAAACATCAGGTTGCTATCAACCTGGGTGCCCCAATCCCTCACAACTGATTGCATGCTTAGGACGTTATTAGTGTGATCATTTGTTGGGACGTCACTCTCTCCAAAGGGGATATTGTTGGATTAACTTTAAAATATGTGTATATCCCCCAGGGTGCCATCTTTAAATCCCTGGATCCTCTCGTGGCTGCTGTGTGCTCCTGGCCGTGCCCTCCCTCACTCCCACTCTACAACCCTGCTTACCCAGATTAAACTGGTGTACTGGCCCAGCCCTACTGGATTTTCAAGACCACTTTCAAGTCATCTCGCCTTCCCTGTCTGCCTGACACCATACAGGAGCAGTCCTACCTTTCTCCCAAAAGTGAAGTAAAAGGGTGAAAGAAAGTATGTAATATGCTGCAATAACTAATGTAACTCTGCTTATGAATTTGTTCTACCACTTACCGGGTGTTAGTGTAGGATTACAGCCAGAATACCCAGCAGCCTTCCCCCTACCCTTATAGTTGTAAATCCCCTTTTCCTACCTCACCCCGGGCTTTTTTCTTCCATATATCTGAGCTGCTTGTTCATCTATTTAACTGTTTTAGTGGTTCCTCTCCCCATTACTACAAGGATTGGCCACTAGGTGGCAGTATTCATCCAACTACTACCTCTCTTCCCTCTCTCCTTCCCACCTACTATAACATCTCAATAGAACACTTCTCTTTCTCTACTTACTATCAGTCCTACCCTCCAGCCAGTTCTCGATATTTGTGTGCTCCCTTACACTTACACCTAATATCACTTTAACCTTCCTACCTAGCTCCCTCTGTACTTACCTTTCTCCTGACTGATTGTTTCCTCTCACTGTCCTGCTGTCATCTTCCTTGTGTCTACCCGCTCTGTTCGCCCTACGGGCTCACTCCGCTCCCCTACCTTACCCCCAATTCCCACCCACCCCCAAATGGTCCTAAACTTATACTTATTCAGCCACTCCCTCTTCCACTTCCATCCAATCACACTTACCTTCCATTTAAACCAATGAGACACACCCTTACTCATTCACCGATTACAATACACCACTCCTTTGACTACTTTACTATATCCCTCTTCTACTGCCTAACAGGAGCCAATTCCCTCCTTTCTACACCCTCCTTATCTACTTCCACCTCTTACAAATCTTAACCCAACCCATTGACACTTCTTATAATCAGTCTCAGTGAATATGACTTCAACTACCCCAACCAAACTAATATTCCTAGCTATATTTTCTACTATCCTTACCTCTACCTACCTACCTCTCACTTCCTTTGAAAAACTGCACTATTACCATTTCAACCACTCTCTAAAACAAACAGCAATGCACACTTCTATACTTACTTGCAGTCAGACTAATATCACTTCCATTCCCAGCTATCTACTACCCAAATACCACAGACTCTCCCACTTTAAATATAATAATCATACTGTAAAAAGAGAGAAATATCTACTTAACCTAAAATACAATTCAGCAACAAAACCTCTCAATCTCTCCTTACTAGATGGTGACATCCACCGTAACCCTGGCCCTGCCAATCCTGCTACCCTAACTACCCAGCCTAAACTCCCCAACTCACTCCTAATAGGACATCTGAATATCCGCAGTCATAACAATAAAGTAGCCCATCTCCATGCCCTTTTAGGTATTCACTCCTGTGATATCCTTTGCCTGACAGAAACTTGGTTGAAACCAGGGACCAAAGACAACGAAATTAACCCCCAAGGATATAATATAGTTAGACAAGACCGGATAAAATGTAAGGGAGGGGGTGTAGCAGTTCTATTCAAAGATGGATTTCACATCTCCACACTACCATGTAACCCTCCTCAGGATAGTAATGCAGAAGTCCTGGTCACCAAACTCCAAATCAACCCAAACAAAGCTTTATACATCATCTGTATCTACGTACCACCCGGTAATAACATCAGCATAATCGAAGCTATATTAAACTGGGTATCCTCAACTTACCCCCAAGAAACAGTAATACTAGGTGATTTTAATACTGACTGGAAAAGTGTCAATGCAGATAACCCCACCTCTCACATTAACCTCCATGGCTTTAGTCAAACTATCACCTCCACAACCAGAATTAACAAACCAAACAAAAAAGAGAGTACCTTAGACTGGATACTTATAAATAGACAGGAACAAGCTTATAAGGTAGGCACTCTCCCAGATGATTTAAGTGATCATACTTTGACCTACATCATAAGACAAAAACATGATCTGCCTAAACCCTCCACTTTTAGGATTGCACGGTCCAATAAACACTTTAGCCCAGAATCATTCCAAAATGAACTTAGTGCCTGTAACTGGAACCCTTTAAAAACTCTACCACTTGAAGAGGCTATAAAATATCTAAACTCTACTTTTTTATCCATCCTTGATAAACATGCACCTAAACGGTCTATCCAAATGAAATCCAAACCAGCCCCCTGGCTTTCTAAAGAAACCAGACAGAAAATTTTACTGAGGAACAAATCTTGGGTTAAGTGGAGGGCTAACAAAAATATCTCTGATCAACAAAACTTTAGACAACTGAGAAATAGTACAAAAAAGGCAATACTTGTGGATAAAAAGAACTATTACTGTAAACTACAGCAAACTCATCAGAACAATACCCAAAAATTTTGGTCCAGTATAAAAGAACTCCTTTCCCCAGGACACTCTCACACACCTACCCCTCTTGAGGCTGATCTTAATACCCCCCTGCAAACTGCCAATATCTTTAATACTTTCTTCACAGAGACCATTCAATCACTAGCCAGTCAACTAATCCCAGACAACTCAAGCCTTCTCACCACCATATCAGCTTCTCTACCAACATTTAAACTGCAACCCATCTCTACTACTCTCATCTGTAAACTCATCCAAAATCTTAAGCATTGTACTCCTTCTACTGACCAAATACCATCAGAATACTTGCAAAAAGCAGCTAAGGTAATTGCATACCCTGTATCCATCCTCATTAACAGAACCATTAAGGAAGGGAACCATTCCATATATTTGGAAAATCTCCCATATTATTGCCCTTCATAAAGGTGGAAATTCAAATGATTACTCTAACTACAGGCCAATAGCTCTATTATCTCCTTTAGCTAAAATAATGGAAAAATGCATTCACCGACAACTACTACATCATTTATCTCAACATAACATTATAGCAAACTGCCAGCATGGCTTTAGGCCATCACACAGTACCACAACTGCCCTACTATCTTTTATAGATACCATCAATAGAAACCGCAATGACAATAACCTCTTATCTGCTCTCTTTATTGACCTCTCAAAAGCTTTTGACATGGTCAACCATGCCCTTCTCATCAGCATTCTAGAATCCCTTTCCTTTGACTGTCAGGACTATTAAATGGTTCAGGTCCTACCTTAGCAATAGGCAACAAGCAGTTGTCTGGCAAAACAACACATTATCCCTTCAGCCAGTTACCCTCGGAGTCCCTCAAGGCTCTATTCTAGGACCACTTCTCTTTTCACTATTTATCAATGACCTCCACATAGCAATCCCTCAAGCCACCTGCATACAATACGCAGATGATTCTACGCTAGTATGCGCAGCAAACTCCCCTTCAGAACTACGTTCTCTAACCCATAATGTATTTAACATAGTAGAAACATGGTTTACAAATAGATGCCTCCTTCTCAATGCTAAAAAAACTAAGCTCCTTCTCTTTACACCCACCAACAAATCCTCGCCCATAGATTTCTCAGTTTTTTCCAATAATGGCACTATTATACTTCCTGACACAACCACTAAACTGTTAGGAATAACTATTGACAATAACCTTACCAGCCATATAAATAACACTATCAAAACTGTCAACAGAAAAATAGGCTCCTTATATGGGATCAAACCTTTCCTAACTCCTATAGCTAGAACCACAATTGCTCACTCCCACTTAATCACAACGCTTCTGTACGCCTCACCCATATGTACTAACCTAAAGAAAAATAATCTTACCAAACTAACAAATTCTTATAATAACATCACCAGATTTGCCACTGGTAATCCCTTTAGAACCCACCACTGTCTGAATCTAAGGCAACTAGGCTGGCTTGAACTTCAAAACCAACTGATAGTATCCCAACTCACCATTGCCCACAAGATCTTCTACCAACCCAACAGCACTCCTATACTTTCCAATCTCATTCTCCCTTACTAAAATCTGAATTCCCTGCGCTCTTCTAAGAAACTGCTTGCTTGCATATGCAAGTCTAACAACCTGGCTGGAGACTCTCTTTTTTTCTAACACAGTGGGAAAAAACTGGAACCTACTGCCAAATGAACTAACATTACTTTCTTCCTTGCCTCTCTTTAAACATAACCTCAAAAAACACCTCAAAACACACTGGTTATGCCCCTGCAGCAACCCTGACTAATCATTTGCTTTTTACTAATTATAGCTCCTTTTACTTCTTATTCCTCCTATTCTTACTTAAATTACTAACACTCGTAATGGATTGTTACATGCTAATTACTTAAATTACTAACACTCGTAATGGATTGTTACATGCTAATTACTTAAATTACTAACACTCGTAATGGATTGTTACATGCTAATTACTTAAATTACTAACACTCGTAATGGATTGTTACATGCTAATTACTTCAATTACTAACACTCGTAATGGATTGTTACATGCTAATTACTTAAATTACTAACACTCGTAATGGATTGTTACATGCTAATTCCTTGTAAAATAGACTAACTGATGCTCCTAAATTAATATGCTGATAAACTCTATCTAGTATAAGTATTAATTTCATACTCTATATTATTATTACTTGTTGTACAGCATACTTTTTATTTCTAGGTAGTATTTCTTGTTGTACTTTTATTATAATCCTTTCTGTTAATTTTTAAGTTCTATAATTGCCGGAGCTTTTCTCCCCAGGCCTCTACTGAAAATGGAAATATATCCAGTTAGACTAGCCCAGTTAACAAATGTAAAATAAATAAAATAAATAAATAAATTGTATTAATATCAGTATATGTTGTATGCACATTGAGTTTGAAGTAACACAGTTTTGTTCAGTGGCACTATTGTGTGGTCTGAATGACAATAAAGTTCACTTTGACTTTTGTGGCTTTGTCCCTTGACACTTGCTGAGGACACCAAGGCAGCCTTTCTTAACTCTTCTGGTCAACTCAACAAGGGGTCGTTAAAAGGAGTTAAGCATCTGAAAGTTAGGAAGAAGAATCAAGACTACCTTAGTTGCTGGTATATGATTTCATCCTATACTGTGTTTAGCTACCAGACTGCAGAGGAGTCTGTGTCAGCCTTGGTTTCAGCACTACCCACATTTGCAACAACTAGGAGGCAGTTTGAAGTCTAGCTACTCTCGACAGCCAGCTCCCCAGCAAGGTTGTTAGTCCAGAGGGCAGGCTTCCCACTGTTTCCAAGGTGGCTGTGATTGAGCCCCAAGGTAGATTACAGCACTTTTAACTGACCCCTTTCCTGAACAGTTCTTAGCAGCGATCTTGAGATGATTCTTTCTTACTTCATGCCCCATCTTAGTGCAGGATTACTGAGGGACTGATAGATCAGGAAAATATTCACAGGGTTTCAGCATTTCCTTCCTTGAACCTGTCCAACCATCACTACCTTTGCTGATGATCCAAGCTGTCAGTTACATTAGGCAAGCAGAAATGTACAGCAGTCTCTCAGTTCACTCAAGCCTAAACACCTTTTTGTATACTCCAGTTCACACACATATATTGTCTTATTGTATCCAGAATTTTTTGGGTCTAGCTTCTTTAAGTGACTTACTAGTCAATAATAGGGACTATAAGAAAGGGCAAGTAGTTATTAACAAAATGGTAGTGAGATTGTTAGTCCAGGATGTCCTGGAGTGGAGCAATTCTTTGTTGGACACTTATTATTCATAATTTCAAATTTATGTACATATTTTCATAACTAGGTGCCCTACTTGTTATTGAGGTGTATGGTGCAAAACACAAGTGGAAGACAGGATAATTCACGGTCAGTGCTGGTTGATATCACACTATACTGAAAATATTGCTAGTTGTTTGCTAGTAATTATGCAAATAAGCAGTATTTCCATATGTACTTAATACTTCAAAAAAAAACTGACAAACTGTTTCATGACATTAAGTGAAATCTTAGATGTTGAAAAAAAGATTTTCATATTTGCACTGTAAGTTGTACATCTAGTGCGATATCTGCTGCTATTTGTTTTGCTAATTATAAGATTAAGCATAGGTTTTCATATTTGTTTACATATCTCAGTAAACATGCCTTATTGAGGAATTTCTTGTCATGAGAAAGCTAATGTCTGGTTAACAAAATGGTTCGAATGTATGTATGTTCTTCGTGTTTCACTGTTGCAGTCATTACATTTGGATAATCTGCTGGCAGGTTGCCCTCAGTCGGCCTGAATATCAAAGTCTAGTGTCCTGCTTCGGTTGCTGTCTCCTCTTCCATGACGTCAGGTCGTCAGGGGTATAAAACATGCAGCCGATGCCATTTTCTTCAGTCTTTCTTGCCCCGCGGTGCCCGAAGCAGATGTTCATCGTGCATACAGCTGCAGTCATAACAGATGGGTTCTCCTGCCGTCAGGCGGGTCCTCGGTCGGCCGAATTCCAAAGTCTAGGTCCGGCGTCGGTTGTCGTTGCTTCTTCCCTGACGTCAGTACGACAGGGGTATAAAAGAACCAGCCGACGCCATTTTCTTCAGTCTTTCTTTCCGCGCTGTGCTCGAAGCAGAAGCAGTTCGCAAGTGCCGGTCGGCCAGCTCCTGAAATTACGAAAATTTTGCAACCGAAGTCTTCTTGAAAGCGAAGTACCCCGTTGGGGAAACTTTTCTTGCCTCAGACCGATGTCAAACAAAGTTAATAATTGTATTTCATGTGGGAAGCAAATACCGCATAAGGATTTCCATTCCCTCTGTATTCCTTGTTTAGGCCCAGACCACGACGTCTCGGTCTGTCGCTTTTGTGCTACCTTCAACAAACGCACCATTAAGCGTCGGGCGGAGTTCGCCCAGCATTATTTTGGCAAAACATTTAACTATATTATGTCGTCGGATACTCCGACTCCAGTTTTGTCTAAAAAGTGCAAAGATAAGGACCGACACACGAGGTCCGCCGCCTCTACCGACACCACGCTAAAGCCGACTACACGTGGTCCGGTTCTCAGCGAGGTGCCTACGCCCCTGACTACCGACGGCACTTCATTGGCGGTGTCTTCTGTGCCCGAGGTCGCAGGCTCCTCGGCCCACACCCCGACTACAGATACCGAAGCCACTCTTGGCGGTGAATCTCAAAATGTGGACAGGTCTACCTCCTCTCAAGGTGTCTTCAGACCTTCCTCTTCTTTTCCATCAAGGCTTTCACTAAGTCTAAAGCAGCCATGCATTCTAAGAGACAAGCTACACAGGGTCCATCTCCAGACCCCATGCCTAAAAAGCAGATGCTTAAAATGACTGAGGATTTAATTACTCTTATCAGGGGTTCTCAACCCCCCCCCCCGGACAAAAGGCCCAGAGCGGAGGAAGAATCCCCCTCCTCTGATCAGGGCTCCATTATATCGGAGCACTCTGATGAACAGGAACATTCTTACTCCCCTTTTGAAGACTCTGATGCAGAGGAGTCCATTCCCTCTGTATCCCCCCCAGAGGATTACTCATTTGGGGAAACTTTGCAATACCTTAAGGGAACACTTCCACTGGGAAGGCCAAGATTATTCAGATTCCAAGAAAAGGCTTAGGGAATTTCTCTTGCTACCTCAGCATAGGCCTCTGGCTATTCCTCCTGTCTTGGACATACTAGATGATGTGTACTCTGAGGCCTGCCTTAACCCGGATTCTCTACCTCCAGCCCCAGTCAAGCCTGACAGGTACTACAGGGTTCCTGACTCACACCAATTTCTATACAAAAGCCATGCTGCTGACCCAGAAACCATCTCACAGGGCCCCAAGGGAATTAAGGCCTCCACTGCTAAAAATCCATTACCTTCCGAGAGAGATTCCAGATCCTTAGAAAGGTGGGGAAAAAAGGTATATACCTCGGCCACCTTAACCATGAGGGCATTAAACTGTCAGTTCCATATGCTAAAGTACCAACAGTTTTTGTTATCACAATTGAGAAGTAAAATGTCACAACCTGAACAACCAGACTTGAAGGAGTTGCAGGATTTGATGCATAGTGCAGAACAAGTGGATAAGCATACCTTACAATGTGGTTTTGATGCTCTAGAGGCCTCATGTAGAGCTGCTGTTACAGGATCAGTCATACGTAGACATGCCTGGCTCAAGGAACAAGCCTTACCAGATCATGTCAAAGCTAAATTACTAGATGCCCCTCTACAAAAGGATGTATTTGGTGCTAATGCTGAGGAGGTATTAAGGAAAATGGAGGAAAAGGCTAAATCAATGCAAACAGTGAAAGATTTTCTACAGGTACAACCTCCACGTTTCAGTAGAAATTGGCCTTCCAAAAATTGGTCCTTTCCAGCCACGGACAGACCCCAAAGAGGTAGATACAGGCACCCGAGGGGCAGAGGGCAATCCCAAGGATCGTTTAGAGGCAGACAATGGCAAGCTCCTATACAAAGAGGTGGTGAGGATAACTCGCAACCATTCAGAAAGCAAGCCCAATGACTTTCCCCTTTGCATGCCAAGCAAGACTCAAATGCAGCACCCTTAGGCAGAAAACTGGCATTATTTTCAAAAAATTGGCATATTGTCACAGACGACAAATGGATCCTGGACATTATAAACAGAGGCTACAGATTCCATTTTACACCCTTCCAAAAATGAGAGGCATGCCAAACCTGCCACACAATCAAAGGGCAGAGGCACAAAGACAAATTTCAGATCTCATAGACATGAAAGCTATTCAAGAGGTACCTACGCACGAACAAGGTCAAGATTTTTATTCCAGACTATTCCTGGTACCAAGGAAGGGAAAAGATTGGAGACCTATTTTGGAACTATCCATCCTAAACACATTTCTACTCGTACCAAAATTCAAGATGCTCACTCTACAGCAGCTTCTTCCCATGCTGGGCAAGGAGTCTTGGCTGGTAACATTGGACCTCAAGGAGGCATACCTGCATGTCCCAATCAGACAAAATTGCAGAAGATACCTCAGATTTCTTGCAGGTTCAACCCATTATCAATTCTCTGCATTGCCCTTTGGCTTATCTACTGTGCCCAGAGTATTCATGAAATGCCTGGCATCAGTAATTGCCTACTGCAGACTTCAAGGGATACAAATATACCCCTATTTGGACGACTGCCTGATCCAAGCGGACAGCAAGCACATTCTTCTGAAACATCTGGCTTATGTAATAATGTTGTTGAATTCTCTGGGATACACAGTCAACAAAAAGAAATCAAGGCTAATACCCTCTCAGAAAATAATTTTCCTGGGTGCCAACTTGGACACAATCACCCAGATGGCCTACCTCACGCCAGAGAAGCAGGGGCAACTAACTCAATACTTCAAAACACTAGCAAATTGCACCAGGCTGACTGCAAGGAAAATCCTGCAGGCTCTGGGATTCATGGCATCTTGCATCTTACTAATCCCATGTGCAAAGCTGCATATGAGGAAACTTCAATGGTACCTGAAAAACCTATGGTCTCAACACAGCCACAGTTTGGAAACAATAATACCACTAATTCCATGTCTTCAAAAGGAATTTCTGTGGTGGGCTCAAGCATTCCAAACAAACACAGGTCTCCCATTCAGCAAGCCTCAAGCAAATCAAGTCATCACAGCAGACGCTTCGGACTACGCCTGGGGGGCGCACATGACAGATCGGTGCATTCAGGGCAAATGGTCCCAAAAAGAAAAGCACCTTCACATCAATCAAAAGAAAATGCTAGCAGTAATAAATGCTATTATAGCTTTCAAAGACCTTCTGCAACCAGGTCAACTATTGATAAGAACGGACAACACCACAGTAATGTGGTACATAACCAAACAGGGAGGAACCCATTCATACCCCCTATGCAGACTGGCCATGTCACTTTGGAATATGGCCCTGGACTTACAAATCAAACTACAAGCACAGTATTTGCCAGGCAAGGAAAACACGCTGGCAGACAACCTAAGCAGAAATCTGACAGATCCACACGAATGGAAGTTGCATCCTCAAGTTTTTACAGAGATAATTCAAGCATGGGGGAAGGCCAGACATAGATCTCTTTGCCTCCCACAAAAATCACCAATTGACAAAATTCTGCTCAAGGATTTTTCATCCAAAGGCCTGGAGGGTGGACGCTCTCTCTTTCAGTTGGACATCAATGACAGTTTATGCCTTCCCACCTCTTCCTCTGCTGCCCAAAGTTCTATTAAAAACCAGAGCAGACAGACCAAAGATGATTCTCATTGCTCCAGACTGGCCAAGACAACACTGGTACCCACTCCTGAGAAGCCTGATGCATTCCCCACCATGGACCCTGCCTCTAATGCCTCTTCTTCTGACTCAGCACAGCTGCAAAACTCTTCACACTCAGCTAAAAACACTCAATCTAGCCGCATGGAAGATTCCTTAGGATCACAACAGACCCTACTCCCCAAGGAGGTGCAGGATGTCATTTTGGAGGCCAGAAGGCAGTCTACTAGAAAAGCTTACTCCGCAAAATGGAAATGGTTTTGTGTCTGGAATGAGAAAAAGGGCCAGGATCCTGGAAAACTGAATTTACCTCAAATATTACAGTATCTAGCTGAGCTGCTAAGCAGTGGACTTTCATTCTCCTCCATCAAAATCCATGCCTCAGCCATTTCTGCAGAATACAACACTGATCCACCCTTATTCTCTCACCCCCTCTTAAGACAGTTCCTCAGAGGGGCTAAGAATCTAAAACCCCCAAGGAAACAACCTATACCTGCTTGGGATCTCAATTTCATTCTAGAAAAACTGACCTTGCCTCTTTTTGAGCCAGCTGCCTCATCAGATTTGCAATATTTGTCCTGGAAAACAGCTTTCCTTCTGGCTATTACCTCAGCTCGTAGGGTATCGGAACTACAAGCTCTCATGGCTGTGCAGCCTTTTTATCATCTTCCATCAGGACAGAGTTTCCTTACGAACCAACCCATCCTGTATGCCAAAAGTGGTATCCAGGGTAGCTTTGAATCAGGCTATACACTTACCTACCTTTTATCCTAATCCTCAAAACAAAGGGGAGAAATTACTACATTTCTTGGACATCCACAGACAACTGCGTTATTATTTGGGCAGAACAAAGCCTTTCAGAAAATCAGAACAGCTCTTCGTGTCCTATGCTATAGGAGCTCAAGGAAAGCCAATTTCCAAACAGACAATCTCAAAATGGATAGCCCACTGCATACGCTTTTGCTATTCTTTTCATGGCAAAACTGTGTACCTACAGGCATCAGATCTCACTCCACAAGGGCCACGGCTACCTCTGCAGATTTTCTCAGAGGAGTTCCTACCAAAGATATTTTGGAAGCAGCCACTTGGAGTTCTGTGCATACCTTCTCCAAGCACTACCACCTTCCACTATACTCCAGATCTAGAGCGGGCTTTGCCACTGCGGTCTTGCAGGGCATTTTGGCTCCTCCTAGTTCCACCTAGTGCCTACCACCCCTTTCTTAGCTTTGAGATTCTACCCATCTGTTATGACTGCAGCTGTATGCACGATGAACATAGTACAGTTTTGTACCTACCATAAATGTAGATGTTAGAGTGCTAATACAGCTGCAGTCCAGGTTTCCCTCCCTCCTTCCCCTCTTGGGACAGGCCTATTGGCTAACATCTCCTCATGAAACCTGATTGGGGTATTCATTCTTGTTGTATTTGCTTGCACTACTGTATTTTGATTATATGGCATTGCTTTCTTACACAAATTTATGTATTGCCTTCCTTCTGGGGGCACTTGACATTTGGGGCAAGAAAAACTGAAGAAAATGGCGTCGGCTGGTTCTTTTAATACCCCTGTCGCACTGATGTCAGGGAAGAAGCGACGACAACCGACGCCGGACCTAGACTTTGGAATTCGGCCGACCGAGGATCCGCCTGATGGTAGGAGAACCCATCTGTTATGACTGCAGCTGTATTAGCACTCGAACATCTACATTTATGGTAGGTACAAAACTGTACTTTCGCAAGTGCTGGTCGGCCGACTCCTGAAATTTTTGCATTCGAGTTTCAGAACCGAAGTCTTCAAATAAAGCTAAGTACCCCGTTGGGGAAACTTTTTCTTGCTCCTTACCAATGTCAGTAAAAGTTAATAATTGCATTACTTGTGGGAAGCAAATACCTCATAAGGATTTTCATTTGTACTCTATTCCTTGCCTAGGCCCAGATCATAACGTGCCTTGCTGTCAGTTTTGTGCTAGATTTAACCAACGCACTATTAAGTGTCGGTATATCTTTGCTTCATAATATTTTGGAAACAGATTTAATTACCCTAAAATGTCATCTGATAGCAGTCAGACTACCGGGGTTCACAAAAATCACAAAGAAAAGGACAGAAACAGACCGTCAAGGTCCAAAACCAACGACAAAGCTTCTCCTAAGCCAGTTGCCGGTACTCAGTGAGGTGCTTTCACAACCCCTGATACCCGCTACTTTCGAGTTGCAGGCCTCTACCGAGACCCATGTGGAGTCTGGCATGCCGCGAGAATCTGAGTATTGTACCCGCGGATGTCTCTCCCTCGGATGGGTCCGGAGCCGCTGAGCAGGCGCTGGCTTCTGAGGGTGTTTTCAGGCCTCAACATTTTTATATAAAACCGATGCCAGCTTCAAAAACAAAGACAAAAGCAACTTCTAAGGCTAAAAATCTGACGCATGAGCCACATGCTCAGGCCTCTATACCTAAAAAACAGATGATTAAAATGGCTGAAGACTTAATTACCTTGATCAGGGGTTCCCAACCCCCACCTAATAAGAGGCCTAGGTAAGACACTGATTATGAATCTTCAGATCAGGTTTCTATTTCTTCTGATTCCTCTTCTGATCAGGAATTTTCTATACCACCCTATGAGGATTCAGATGCAGAGGAATCCATCCCATCTGCATCTCCTCCTGAAGATTATTCATTTGGAGAAACCTTGCATACTTTAAGGGAACATTTTCATTGGGAGAGTCAGGATTTCTCTGAATCAAAAAAGAGGCTTAGGGATTTCCTTCTTCTTCAACAGCATAGGCATTTGGCTTTACCTCCTGTATTAGACATTGTTGATGATGTGTTTTCGGAATCTAGCATGGCCCCTGATTCCCTACCTCCAGCTCCTAGTAAGCCAGACAGATATTACAGTGATGTCCTTCAAGGATGCATCTGCAGTCATAACATATGGGTTGTCCTGCCTCAGGCAGCCCTTCGGTCGGCCGGATTCCAAAGCCTGGGTCTGGCCTCGGCTGATGTCGCACTTTCCCCGACATCAGAGCTTCTGGGGTATAAAGGCAACAGCCGACGCCATTTTCCTCAGTCTTTCTTGCCGCGCGGTGCCCAAAGCAGAAGCTGTTCGCAAGTGCCGGTCGGTCAGATCCAGAGATTTCAGCTACCGAAGACTTTGAAAAGCTAAGTACCCCGTTGGGGACTCTTTCTTGCCTCAGCCGATGTCAGACAAAGTAAATAATTGTTTAACTTGTGGGAAACAAATACCTCATAAGGATTTCCATTCTTACTGCCTTCCTTGCTTAGGCCCAGACCACGACGTATCAGCTTGTTTAGCCTGTGCTTCCTTCAACCGACGGACTCTTAGACGTCGGTCGGAGTTTGCAGAGGAGTTTTTTGGAACCGATTTTGCTTATAAAATGCCGTCGGAGACTCCGACTACGCAAATGGTCAAAAAACGCAAGGAAAAGGACCGACACTCGCGGCCCGTGGTTTCGGCTGAAACCACGGCTAGGCCTACCGCGAGTGTCTCGGTTTCGGCTGAAACAGAGTCCACGGCTATTCCTACTACCGAAACCATACCTCCGACCACCGAGGCCAGAGAGGCCCCGGCTGAGTCGGCTTCAGAACTCCCTACCAAAGCTAGTGTTCAGGATTTGTCCGACACCATACCTTTGGACATTTCTACTCCTGCACGTGGGGCAGCTAGGCCCCCAGCTTCCATGTCTATTAAGGCCTTCTCCAGGGCTAAAGCTGCCAAACTTTCAAAAGCTTTGCCTGCCAAATCTACATCCCAGAGGCCTTCCTCTAGTTCTCAGATCCTCAGTCTTGCTGAGGACCTTATCTCCTTAATTAGGGTTTCCCAACCTCACCCAGACAGGGCCTCCCAGCCTCCTCCAGACAAAAGGCCCAGGGCTGACCCCTCTGAACCTCACTCCTCAGATTACTCCACGGATGGATCTGATTTGTCAGACCACCAGGAAGGGGTCTACTCGCCTTATGAGGATTCAGATGCAGAAGAATCTATCCCTTCAGCCTCCCCCCCTGAAGAATTTTCCTTTGGGGAGACTTTACACTCCATGAGAGAACACTTTCAATGGCAGGGTCAGGATTTCTCTGATTCTAGAAATAGATTAAGGACCTTTTTGCATTTGCCCCAGCATAGGCCCTTAGCTATACCTCCGGTTCTAACTGTAATTGATGGTGTGTACAATGATGTCAGTACTGCACCTGATTCTCTTCCTCCGGCCCCCACCAAACCTGACAGATATTACAGGGTCCCGGATTCTCACTTCCACCTGTATAAAGCCCATGCTGCAGACCCAGAAACTATTTCTCAGGGCCCTAAAGGGGTTGCAGCCTACTGCCAAAATCCCTACCCTCTGAAAGAGAGTCTAGAGCATTAGAGATGGGGAAAAAAGGTTTATACATCTGCTACTCTTTCTGCCAGGGCATTAAACTGTCAATTCCATATGATACAGTACCAAGAATTTTTGTTAGTTCAGCTAAATAAGAAACTTTCTTCACCTGAACCCTTAGACCGTAAATCCCTTCAGGATTTGGTACACAACTCACAACAGGTCAGTAATCATTTCTTAAAATGTGGCTATGATGCACTGGAGGCTTCATTTAGATCAGCTATGACTGGGGCAGTAATTCGTAGGCATGCCTGGCTGAAGGAGCAATCTTTGCCAGACCAGGTCAAGGCTAAACTCTTCGATGCTCCAATGGAGAAACAGCATTTATTTGGCTCCCCTGCACAGGAGATTCTAAAGAAAGTTGAAGAAAAAGCAAAATCTGTGCAAACAGTTAAATATTTCCTGCAAGTTCAACCTCCGAGGTTCAGTAGAAACTGGCCTACAAAGAATTGGTCCTTTCCAGATTCCTCCAGAGCACATAGAGGCAGAAACAGGCGCCCTAGAGGCAGAGGTCAATCCAAGGGCCCCTACAGAGGCCGTCAGTGGCAGCCTGCCAACCAGAGGAGTAGTGCAACAGCTACAACTACTACCGCTACTACAGGACAGACACAATGACTTGACTCTGATTCCGCCTACCAGGGATCAACTGGAAGCACCCTTGGGCGGAAAGCTGGCTTTATTCTCGAAAAACTGGCATTGCATTTCAAAGGATACATGGACATTGCAAATAATAGACAAAGGATACAGGTTTCACTTCCATACTTTGCCAAAAAGAGGCGGAATGCCAAACCTTCCACCAAACCAGAAGGCAGAGGCTTTAAGACAAATCAGCAAGTTACTTCAGATGAAAGCTATAGAAAGGGTACCAGCTACAGAACAAGGCCAAGGATTTTACTCCAGACTATTCCTTGTGCCAAGAAAAGAAAACCAATGGAGGCCTATACTCGACCTGTCTGCACTGAACACTTACCTCATTGTGCCAAAATTCAAAATGCTGACCCTACAGCAACTTCTTCCCATGTTGGGCAAGGAGTCTTGGCTGGTGACTCTAGATCTCAAGGAGGCATACCTGCACGTCCCTATCCGACCAGATTGCAGAAGGCACCTCAGATTTCTTGCAGGATCAGAGCATTATCAATTCTCAGCATTGCCCTTTGGCTTATCTACTGCGCCCAGAGTATTCATGAAATGCCTGGCATCAGTAATTGCACACTGCAGACTTCAGGGAATTCAAATTTTTCCATACCTGGACGACTGCCTAATACAAGCGGACAACAAGAAAAAATTGTTAAAGAACTTGGCTTATGCCATACACCTGCTACAGACCTTGGGATACACAGTCAACATCCAAAAGTCAAGACTAGTACCATCCCAAAGGATAACCTTTTTGGGTGCGGATCTGGACACAATCACCCAGATGGCTATTCTCACAGAAGAAAAACAATAACAACTTCCAGATTACTTCATGATTCTGACAAGACAAACTCAGCTTACTGCAAGGAAAGTCCTGCAGGCCCTGGGTTACATGGCATCCTGCATAATTTTAATCCCACATGCCAGGTTGCATATGAGGAAATTACAATGGTACCTAAGGAATGTATGGTCTCAACACAGTCGCAGTCTAGAAACCATGATACCAATCATTCCATGCCTTCAAAAGGAATTCCTATGGTGGGCTGAGGCCTGCCAGTCCAACAAAGGGTTGCCTTTCGACAAACCAAAAACAAGCCAAACCATCACCACGGACACCTCAGACCGAGGATGGGGAGCACACATGGAGGACAAATGTATCCAATGCCTATGGCCTCAAGGGCAGCTAAGCATGCACATAAACCAAAAGGAAATGCTGGCAGTGAGGCATGCAATTGAGGCATTCAGACCCTTCCTCCAACAAGGACATCTGTTAATAAGGACAGACAACACCACAGTCATGTGGTACATAAACAAACAGGGAGGCACACATTCCTACCCTCTATGCTGGATGGCTATGAATCTGTGGAACCTATGTCTGAATCTCAATATCCAGCTGCAGGCCAAATTCGTACCAGGAAAAGAAAATGCACTAGCAGACAGCTTAAGCAGAACTACCATGGATGCACACGAATGGATGCTGCACCCAGACATCTTCAAACTTATAACAAAGACATGGAGAATGCCAGAGATAGATCTGTTTGCCTCCCCACTCAACCACCAACTGAAGACATTCTGCTCAAGGACATACCACCCACAAGCATGGAGGGTGGACTCTCTTCTTTCAGCTGGAATGCCCTAACAGTATATGCCTTTCCACCTCTCCCATTGATGTACAAGGTTCTACTGAAGATCAAGGAGGAACAGCCAAAAGTGATACTAATAGCTCCGGACTGGCCAAGACAACACTGGTACCCACTACTGAGAAGCATGTCTCAGGCAAATTCATGTCCTCTTCCTCAATGACCTCTTCTTCTAATGCAGAGCAATTTCAAGACCCTGCATCCCAACTTGAAAACATTATGGCTAACTGCCTGGAAAATTCCTTAAAACCCAACCAAACTGTTTTATCTCAGAGGGTGAAGGACATTATCCTGGAGGCTCGCAGACCTTCCACAAAGAAGACATACTCAGCTAAATGGAAGAGATTTCTTATTTGGAGCACATCAAAGGGCACAGATTTCACAGTGGCAAACCTAGCACACATCCTTGAATACTTAGCAGAATTGTTCCTTATTCTTCCATTAAGATTCATGCTTCAGCAATTTCAGCAGAATACAATATGGATCCACCTATCTTCTCACACCCTCTTCTCAGGCAATTTTTGAGAGGGATCAAAAATGTTAAACCTCCAAGACGACCCCCTCTACCTGCATGGGATCTCAATTTTGTGCTGGAAAAACTGACTCTACCTCCCTTTGAACCAGCAGCATCAGCAGACCTACAGTTCTTATCTTGGAAAACTGCTTTCCTTCTAGCAATCACTTCAGCAAGAAGAGTATCTGAGTTACAGGCATTAATGGCAGTGCAGCCTTTTCTTATCTTTCACCAGGATAGAGTGTCACTAAGAACCAATCCTACTTTCATGCCAAAGGTGGTATCTAGGGTATCCTTGAACCAAGATATTCACTTGCCAACATTCTTCCCTAACCCACAGAACAAAGGGGAAAAACTTTTGCACACCTTGGATATACACAGACAACTACGCTACTATTTGGACAGAACAAAAACTAGCAGAAAAACTGACCAACTTTTTGTAGCATATGCAACTGGGGTGCAAGGAAGAGCAATTTCCAAACAGACAATTTCAAAATGGATAGGAAATTGCATTCGCTTTTTTTACTCCTTTCCTGGAAAGACAGTTCCTGAAAATATCAGGCCTCACTCCACAAGGGCCACAGCCACCACTACAGCTTTCCTCGAGGGTGGCTACCAAGGACATTTTAGAAGCTGCTACTTGGAGCTCTGTGCATACATTTGCCAAGCATTACAATCTACCTTTATACTCCAGATCCCGAGCAGGGTTTGCAACTGCAGTACTGCAGGGGATCTTAACTACACCATCCTTCTCTTAGTACCCCCTCCCCCAGATTGGCTATGGTATTCTACCCATATGTTATGACTGCAGATGCATTCTTGAAGGACATAGTACAGTTTTGTACCTACCATAAATGTAGATGTCCGATAGGTATGCAACTGCAGTCAGGATTACCCACCCTCCTTCCCCTCTGTGGTATTCCTCGGGTGCTTACCCCTCCTTCAGCTAGCTGGGGGAATCTATTATGGTGTATTTGTTTGTTTATACATGTATATAATTTGCAAATGTTTGGAACTTTTCAGCATTTATCCAAATTTAGCCTTCCTAGAGGGCACCTGGCATCTGGGGCAAGAAAAACTGAGGAAAATGGCGTCGGCTGCTGCCTTTATACCCCAGAAGCTCTGACGTCAGGGAAAGTGCGACATGAGCCGAGGCCAGACCCAGACTTTGGAATCCGGCCGACCGAAGGGCTGCCTGAGGCAGGACAACCCATATGTTATGACTGCAGATGCATACCTATCGGACATCTACATTTATGGTAGGTACAAAACTGTACTTTCCTGACTCCCACAAATTTTTATTCAAAAATCCTGCTGCTGACCCTGAAACTATCTCACAGGGTCCCAAAGGTGTAAAGACCTCAACAGCTAAGAATCCTGCCCCCTCTGATAGAGATTCCAGGGCGCTGGATAGATGAGGAAAGAAGGTTTATACGTCTGCAACCTTGGATATTAGGGCCTTAAACTGCCAGTTTCATATGCTTAAATATCAACAGCAAGTTATGGGATTATTGAAACAGAAAATGATGTTGATTTCTGAATGTGTTGAAAGTAAAGAATTACAGGAATTATTGCATGCAGCAAAACAGGTTGGGAAGCATACTTTGCAATGTGGTTTTGATTCCTTGGAGGCCTCTTGCAGGGCCGCAGTTACTGGATCTGTGATTAGAAGGCATGCCTGGCTCAAAGAGCAAAATCTGCCTGATCATGTTAAAGCAAAATTGTTGGATGCACCCTTACAGCATGATACTCTGTTTGGTAATAAGGCAGAAGAGGTTTTAAAGAAAGTGGAAGACACAGCTAAATCTATGCAAACTGTAAAAGATTTCTTACAAGTGCAACCACCCAGATTCAGTAGACACTGGCCTACAAAAAATTGATCATTTCCTGTGTCCGACAGAGCCTCAC
This sequence comes from Protopterus annectens, assembly GCF_019279795.1. Taxonomy (NCBI): domain Eukaryota; kingdom Metazoa; phylum Chordata; order Ceratodontiformes; family Protopteridae; genus Protopterus; species Protopterus annectens. The sequence goes on from NC_056746.1 coordinate 843,303,115, forward strand.
GGGGCAAGTCCAGGTGCTCAAAAGGCTCTAGATACCAATCACAGAGTTCTTACAGGTCAGAGCAATGGGGTGCAACTACCTCCAAATCTGGAGGAAGCAAAGTACAATTCTAGAATAAACAGTCTCAATGACTTTCCTCTGCCATCACCAAGCACTAATCTTTTGGCAGCTCCCTTAGGGGGAAAATTAGCACTTCATACTCAAAATTGGCAGTTAATAACCCAGGACAAGTGGATATTAAACATAGTATCCCAGGGATACAGATTTCATTTCCATACCTTGCCAATTCCAAACGGTTGGCCAGATCTGCCACAAAGTCAGTGGTCAGAGGCACAGAAACAAGTTACGTCCCTCATGGATATGGTGGCTATTCAACCAGTACCAGAACAGGAAAAAGGACAAAGTTTTTATTCAAGACTGTTTCTGGTACCCAGAAAAGACAATGCCTGGCGCCCAGTACTGGATTTATCGATTCTGAGCACATTTCTGGACATACCAAAATTCAAAATGCTGACTTTGCAACAGCTTCTACCCATGCTGGGCAAGAACGCTTGGTTAGTGACTCTAGACTTAAAAGTGGCATGCCTGCATATCCCAGTAAGGGAATTATGCAGAAGATACCTCCATTTCAAGGCTGGTTTTATGCACTACCAATTCTCTGCACTACCCTTTGGCTTATCTACTGTGCCTAGGGTCTTTACAAAGTGCCTGGCACCAGTAATTGCATTTTGCAGACAAAAAAGCATACAAATCTATCCTTACTTGGACAACTGTCTCACTCAAGCAGAAAGCAAGGACATTCTTCTTCAACATCTGGTATTTGTGAAAAGGCTACTAACATGCCTAGGGTACACAATAAACAAAAATAAATCACAACTGGTACCCTTTCAAAAGATTACATTCCTGGGTGCAAGCTTGAGTACAACTGCCCAGATGGCTTACCTTATGCCAGAGAAGCAAAGGCAAGTGACCATTTACTTCAAGCAGATGGCAACAAAAACCCAGTTATCTGCAAGACAAATTCTGCAGGCTTTGGGGTTCATGGCATCCTGCATTCTACTAATTCCATATGCAAGACTGCATATGAGGAAACTACAGTGGTATCTAAAAAGTTTATTGAGTCAACATTGTCACAGTCTGGAAACAATGATTCCTCTCATTCCCTGCCTACAACAGGAGTTTCTTTGGTGGGCAGAGACATGTCACCAAAACATGGGACGGTCTTTCACTCTACCCCCTGCCACCCAAACCCTAACTACAGACGCATCAGATTATGCTTGGGGGGCCCACCTGGCGGGAAGATGCATTCAGGGCATATGGAGCCCAAAACAAATGCATCTGCATATCAACCAGAAAGAGATGTTAGCTGTTCAGAATGCCCTGACAGCCTTCAAAGACTTACTTCATCCAGGACAACTACTGATAAAGACAGACAACACCACGGTTATGTGGTACATAAACAAGCAGGGGGGTACACATTTCTACCTCATTTGCAGGCTAGCCATGGCATTGTGTGACACAGCCTTGACTTACCAAGTACATCTTCAAGCTCAATTCCTGCCAGGAAAATAAAATACTCTGGCAGACGACCTAAGCAGAAATCTTATGGACCCTTAAAAGTGGAAACTGGATCCACAAGTCTTCAGCATGATAACAGAGAAATGGGGGAGTCCGGACATAGATCTATTTGCCTCTCCCCAAAATTATCAACTAGACAAATTCTGCACAAGGACTTATCACAGACAAGCATGGAAAGTGGATGCCCTATCCTTCAGTTGGAAAAACCTGTCAGTCTACGCCTTTCCTCCTCTGCCTCTTCTTCCCAAGGTCTTACTAAAGGTCAGACAGGAAAAAACAAAAATGATCCTAATATCCTAATTGCCCCGGACTGGCCTCACCAGCACTGGTACCCAATTCTAAGGAATGTGTCTCAACTCCCTCCTTGGTACTTGCCTCAAATACCTCATCTACTGTCTCAGCAAAGCAGTCAAATTCTGCACAATCAGCTCCAAACTCTGAACCTGGCAGCATGGTTGATCATGTAATTATTCAAACAACACCTCTCAGTAAATCTGTGATGGATGTCATTTTGGAAGCCAGAAGGCCTAGTACTAGAGAATCTTATGCTGATAAATGGAAGAGATTCTGTGCTTGGAACCAAGCACAAGGAACGGGCACAGCCAAATATTCCTCAGATTTGACAGTACTTGACTGAGATGCTTGACAAGGGCCTATCTTTTTCATCAGTAAAAATCCATACCTCTACCATCTCGGCTCATTATAATACAGAGCCTCCACTCTTTTCTCATCCTCTGATAAAACAGTATCTTAGAGGGTCCAAAAATTTAAGGCCTCCCAGAAGATCACCAACTCCTGCATGGGACCTCAATTTTGTGTTGGAAAAGCTCACCCTGCCTCCATTTGAACTAGCAGCTAATGCAGATATAAAGTTATTATCTTGGAAAACAGCTTTCCTTCTGGCAATCACCTCAGCAAGAAGGGTTTCAGAACTACAGGCCCTCATGGCTGTGGAGCCTTTTATTACATTTTACTCGGACAGGGTGTCCCTCAGGACTAATCCTTCCTTTATGCCTAAGGTGGTATCCAGTGTGGCTCTTAACCAAACTATTCACCTGCCAATTTTTTACCCAAATTCGCAGAACAAGGGGGAGCGGATTTTGCATTCCTTGGACGTACACAGACAACTAAGATTAAACATGACCAAATCTCTAAAAAAGTTTGAGCAGCTACTGGTGGCATTCACTGCAGGATTAGAGGGGAAGGCTATTTCAAAGCAGACTATTTCAAAGTGGATAAGCCGCTGCATTAGTTTCTGCTACTTACACCGTAGTAAACCTGTGCCCAAGGGAATCAGGTCACATTCCACCAGGGCTGCATCTACCTCAGCAGCTTTTCTCAGAGGGGTGCCAACCGAAGACATTCTAGAAGCTGCTACTTGGAGCTCTGTTCATACTTTTACAAAGCATTATCATTTGCCTCTCTTCTGTAAGTCCTGGGCAGGCTTTGCCACTGCAGTTCTGCAGGGCCTTATAGCCGCTCCTAATGCTATTTAGTTCCAGCCTCCCATCCATAGCTTTGGGATTCTACCCAAATGTAATGACTGCGACAGTGAAACATGAAGAACATAGTACAGTTGTGTACACTTACCATAAATGTAGATGTTCGAGTGTATTCACTGTTACAGTCTGGGTTACCCACCCGCCATCCCCCTTTCTTTTCTAGAACTTCTGTTTCCTTTACTATATTCTTCAGCCTTTGTGGTGTATTTGCATTTAGATGAAGGTAAAGTTAAAGTTACAATTGCATTTATATGTATAGATATATTTATATATTTTTGCTCCCCATTTGGGAGGCACCTGACATCTGGGGCAAGAAAATCTGAAGAAAATGGCGTTGGCTGCATGTTTTATACCCCTGACGACCTGATGTCATGGAAGTGGAGACAGCAACCGACGCAGGACCCAAGACTTGGGCATCCTACCAGCAGATTACCCAAATGTAATGACTGCAACAGTGAATACACTTGAACATCTAAATTTATGGTAAGTGTGCACAACTGTACTGTCTAGGTTGTACAGTTTTCAAGATATGAAAATTTGTTTGTGAAAGTTTACAAAAAGTGTAATTTGTGAGTTTGAGTACATTATAATATATTACATTATTTATGCAAAAGACTATGGAGTGGATTCAATAAAGCCTACACTAAGTGTACACGATATGTATTCAGTAAAATTCTTAGAACATTTTTGTGCTTTCTAGTCACTCAGAAAGATTACATTAAGTGTACATGTAGTCTGCACTCTGTGATAACCTTTATGAATCCCTGTCAGTATTTAAAACTGCAAGAATGTCAGTAGGAAAAGTAAAATTAGGAGGAAGAAGGTGTGTGTGTTATGTCTGTTCACTCAGAACAGTGTTATTGAATCTGGGCCTATGACTGCACCTACTGTTAATCACTGTAAGGAATACTGATAACATTGCTATTTATACAATTGTAATAGCTTTTATTGTTCACAGTTATTTGTATTTTGTTTATCTTATGTTTTTTAAGTTTATTTTTCAGAAAATCATCTGCAATGCAAGGATTTGTATAGGCTTCTAGAAATGTGACATTCCAGGTGCTAATGAGTTAAAGAGCTATACATGAGATCTCATTAGATCTGCAAGGTGGTAAATATTATGCCAGATTATTTTTTTATTTCCAAAGCACATGAAAGATCTCAGCCCCATCCTTGTCTTAAGTGACCTAAATTATGTTATTCCCCAGAAGGAGGTTCACTTTGTAAATTAGCAATTACTGTTATCTTGTCTAGCTAGAGAAAACTGAATGTGTTGTCTGGATCTCCAGGATGCGTATCTTTAGCCAAACACTCCAGAAAGTTCATTTCAATGAGGGTGGATCCTCAGGAGTGCTACATCTGTGTGAATATCTTGGAGATGAGGGCAGTCATCTTTACTTTCCAGGTGACTATTGTTCTTTCCTAGTCCTTATGCAGACAGGCAGTAAGAGTCTGGCAGATGGTAGCTAAATCGGTCACTTTGTCACAACTATCTGTATTCCGATGGAAACCAAGTGTATACCCAGCAGGCTGAGATGCTGTCTACTGAACGTACAAGTGGTCTTTGAGCAGTTTATTGATACGGCAATTTTTTTCCACAAGTGAGAGAAATGGGTATGTGTTCTGTGTGCATCCTCAACCTGCTCCAAATGGCTTTACTTTGTCCCCTCATCTCTCCATTCTAGTAGTCAGTCAAGATACTTTGGTGTAACTCTGGCCTCATACTGTACTTTCCCTTCTTTCCTCTTTACGATGGAAATTCATCCATAAAATGAATCTTCAAAAGATGAAAGTCATACTGGTTGCCCTGTCGTATTTCAAGACAGACATTGTTACCTGCTCTAGCCTCAACCAATTCTTACCCCTTTCAGGCTTTCTCCCCACAAGAACCTGCTGACACATCCCTAGGGGAAGTTGCATTCAAATCTCCATGCTTTCAGGTTGATGGCATGGCTATTCTTTTTTTTTTTTGGTGGAGGGACATGAGATATAATTCTTTCTTCACATTAGCCTTGTGCCATCTCACCTTAGCTTAAACCACAGCTGCATAGTTGACCATGTCAAAGGAGGGGATGGGAAGAAAAACAAAAGAAATGCAAGTATGAGTACATATTTATTATAATTTAACCATAATAATATTTATGTTCCTATTGATTGTACATCTGCTACCATCTGAGTTACATGGTCTGTTAAACCTCCCTTTTTTATATTTTGCCAGGAGAGCAGTTCCCTTGGATCTAATACTTTTGTGACTTGTCTAGTATTTCCTTTATGCCTAAGGTGGCTACCAAGTTTAACTTGACTCTCCATTCTTCAGTCGTTTGCTATACTTATGCAAACCAAGGAGAGTACCTTCATTGCATACGAGTACATGAGATAAACAGTTTACTATCAGTTGTGCTAATGACAACCTGACAGCACGTATGCTGCCGAAAATCAGATTGCTGTTTGTGCAATGCCAAGTGTGTGGGATAGTCAAACACACTTATGCTAATGCAGTAGTGCATTTGCATAAGTTTGTTCGACAAACTGTACAGAGGTCACGGTACAGTGGGGATTGGAAATTCATCCATATCCCCACTGTAGTGCGATCTCTGAGTTGGAATATAGCATTAGCAGGGGGTGTGAGGGGGCCCCTCTACAAAAACTTTGTATAGGAGTTTGATTTACATCAGCTCCTATACGGATATCACGTGATGTTTTCAGGGACAGTCTTGTCTCAAATGTGTCGATCATTTGGGTTGGCATTGCATAGCAGTCGAGATTCTGGGTTTGGTGGTTTACTTTGATATTGCAAATGGAAAATGTTTTGCCTTTCACAATATACTGATAGTAAACCAAGATAAATACCTTGAGTACTATGTTAGTACAACTCCAGCTGTACATGAAAATGGTTAGTTTTTGTCTCCTTTGCAGAAAGCTGAAAAGGTAAGAAAGGTTTGAAACAAGGTTTGAAACAAAAGCTTTCTTGAATGCTTTCCAGCTGTATGTGGTTTTATTGTACTGCATGTAATAATTGCTGGCAGCCTACACCCAAGGCACATTTTCTGCAGTGGTTTGTACTACTTTAGCTTTTTCCCCACAGTGCCACTTTAGATGACATTTGTGCAGCTGCTATTTGGTTAGCCTTAAATGTATTTGCAGTGTGCTAGACTTTAGACATTTTCTCCAAATCCAGCTCTTCCTTTGAGGCCACAGAAGTTAAGGGTGTGTGGACACTGAGGGCAAAGAGCTAGGTAGTGCTGATATTCAGAAAGAATCATAACACCACAACCACAATATAGTTAATGGGTTGGAAAATCTAGAGTGACATGGCCAGATACTGATCTCCTGTACACGAGTTCTGGCAGAACACAATCATGCCGGGGACAAAACTGATTATTAAAGCATTGTGGCTTGATGATGGCAGTAATCACACTGCTGGAGTGGTTGCTGTGTGGGTGGGTGCCCTATGGTCATAGCAGAAGCCACTAGGAAGTGGTGTGCCAAACACAATGCGCTTTCACACATGTAGTGAAGCACCTCATAGCTACAGCACTGGTACTAACAGCAGCCAGTAAAAGGACATCACAGCCAAGTGCCAAGTCAGTTCATTATAGAAATTGGGAGGAGATGGTGAAGTCAGAAATGAGGGAGAGCAAGTAGGAAACCTAGTTCAACATTATGGGGAGATAGTTGTGGGGGAAGTAGGGCATATTTTTTGTTGAACAAGTGCTGATTTTTAACTTTTATGAAGAAGATCAGAGGGGCAAGGTAGCAAGGAGCAACTGCAGAGAGGAAGAAGGTTATAGAGAAGGAACAAAGGACAAACAATCATACAGAGCATTCAGAGATTGACAGAGTAGGCTTTGACATAAGGGAGGATGATGGTGAGACATAGTTTGACAGAGGGTAGGGTAATTAGTAATGGAGAGGAATGGACATATTTCTCCACAGGGGATGTGGAATGATGAATTAGGAAGGTGACTGGTATGATGGGGGATGGGGCTTGATACAGGGATCTTGCCTGACTGTCCCATAGAAGAACCCACCCAGGTGTCCATCACCACAGTGGCTGTCATCACAGGGTGGCCATCACTCCTGTTGACCCAATGGGCAGAGTTGGCTGTCCATGCAACTCTAGCAGCTGCACAAGGAGACACTTCAAGGTACCAATGCAGGTGTCCAGCTGCCAGACGACCTTAGTCCTCATCACTTGCTGCATTTGCCACCGGGTGACCCAAGAGGACCCCTCCTGATCACTCTGTGGAGAATTCTCTGTTTATTTCCTGAGAGATGACTATGGAGGCCACAGGCAAACCCTCCAGGTCACCTTCCCACACTGTGACATTCATCACCTTGCAAATAGACAGATCTGGTGACTGCTGAGGACTTAGCAGCAAGCACAGTGGCCACTAGAAAGCTAGGTGGGTGACACCTCATGTCTGCTCACACCACAGCTAACCATGCAGAAAGAGGAGGAGGAGAAGAAAAGCAAATGGCATATGCAATTCTGAGTAGATAATTTATGACTATTTATTAAAATACTATAGTAAGACAGCTGTCTACATATGCCCCACCATATGGAAAACTTGTCATGTTTACATAGATCAGCCTTCCAGCAGAGTTCAGTTTCCTACGCTGCTGTAAAACATAAAGCAGATTATTATCAGTGCTAGATATCCCAAATATCGGAAGGCAAATGCACCAACAGCTGATATGCCAAATGTACACTGCCAAAACTAATTCAGCAGGCTTACAATAAAATAAAATTGCCCTCCTCCCCAACTTTTGTTTCTCACTGGTGAAGCATGTCCATTTAGTTCTTCCACAAGTCATTTCATCTGTACATGCTTTGCTCATCAGAGTGGGTGTTGCCTCTGGCAAGCTTGGGGTAGGCATCAGTTTTATAAAAGGCATATAATACTACTGTAGCAGGTGCTCCATGTAGTCTCTGTGCAGAAGATGAAAGATGTTTGCTTCCTGGCTGCGTCAGACAAGAGCTGTGCAAAAATCAGTACATGATGAATGAGTCCACATCCACAGTGCGTATTAGAATGGGATCGAAAATTGTAGTCCGTGTGTAGTTATCATGACCAGTATGGACAAGGTGGTAAGAGGTTAGCAGTGGCCATTTATGTGCGCACACTGCACATGATGTCGTAGCTCAGCACAAACGGAGATGGGCAGAGACTAGCATAGTAGCAGTAACTGTGGCCGATAACACATAATGTTATAGCTATAGTTTAGAGTGATTGTGCTAATTCAATGTATTGACATGACTACTTTGCTATAAGGCCTGTTTTAGTGTGATGATGAGTGACTGTGATATTGTAGGAGACCACATTGCAATGCATCCTCATTGATTCCATGTGAGTGAGGCGCATTTGCTAATTCCCGTATGGTCTCTGTCCATGCTGTGGCGGTCATCACTTTCCTGTTCATGGAAGTGATGGTATGTTGCCATAGGCAGATCCCTTTGTGACATGAAGGGCAGTAATGCAGAGCATCATGTACACTGGGTGTGGTGTCAGCCTGGAACACAGACTGCTTTGGTAATACTGATAGCATCATAATGTGAGTTAAATTTTCGTACAACAGGAAATTCTGGTGTTTGGTACAGAAGGTTGATGTGGCTTATATAGCTAATTTTTATGTTTCTGATTGTCTTGATATGTTTGATTGTCATTTGCATACACAGTTGCTGCTGCTGTTGACATTCATGGATGCCATTATATGAACATTTGTACACAGTATCTACTGTACTATATGTTCATCATTCCCACTGCTGCAGTAGCTTTTAGGCTGTATGGGTTGTGTAGTGCCGAAGGCAGCAACCAGCCAGCTTCCAGAAGCTCTGACTCCCTCTCTAACTTCTACTGTGACTGCTAGCTATGTACTTTCACCCCTTTGGAGACCACTCCCTACACTAGGTCTTAAGTACCTATAGGGATAGACTGGAGAGGACACAGAAGGGAGAATGGAAAGAGATTTGGTCTACCCATCTTGAATTCCACTTCTTACAAATCCCAAACCAGGGATCTGAAAAAATAATTGGTGAAGGTACTCAGTCCAGGCTAACTTCTAAGGTACCACTAAATTTTTCTCATGTGAAGTCTGGCCAGGGGAAGCATTTGAATCATCAATCCCATATATTCCAGTATCCTGCATAATTCTTTTGCAGATAACTGAATTTGAGTAGGAAAAACACGGAAGAACTTTTGCAATATCTCTACTTTGTCTGTAGGAAGAAAAGCTCTTCCTGGGACAGAATATGTCAAACATCCCAAGAATACAATCATGTAAAGAAGGGATGAGACAAGATTTTTATTTGTTTTGAAAACCTAGACTAATTCTGCATAATTGAGACTTGACAGCAGGAGGAAGTCTGCAAAGGTAAGACAATCTGAAAGATGTGAATGTATTGTAGTGTGGATTACCCTTGGTGCACTGGAAAGTCCAAAGGCTAAGACAGAAAAGTCATGATATACGCCAAACACAGAGCTTAAAAAATCTGAATAGATTGGGAATATGAATATGAGCATCATTTAGGTTGAGCTTTCCCATGAAAACTAGAGAAGGGAGAAAGGTAAAACAGAATGAATGGTAAGTATAGGATTTAGAAAGGAAGTGTTCATCACAAGCCTCCAGGATCTATCCTACTTGGTACCAGAAAACTCCTTAAGCCTTTGCCTGTCTGACAGGGAGGTACTGGTTCTGTTACTCCCAGAGCAAGCATCTGGCGCAACAACAGATGCAAAGTAGGGGAAAAATGTAGACTTGATTGACTTAGAACAGGGAGTGGAATTCTCATTGCCAGTACCCATGCTGAATTACATTTAAAATGCATGTGTCTATCAGAATCTGGTGCAACAAGGGAAGATGAAGCCTCAGGAATATGGGGAAATTGATTAGAGAGGGAAAGAGGGGGCCTGAACAGCCAAATAGTCATGTTGAATGAAGTTTTAGAGGCTGCTCTTTCCTTTTCTGTTTGCAGTGTCTCTGTGCATTGCTTTTTAACCTGTTTTATGTCTTCTTGCTGCTTAAATTGCTTATTGAAAAGGGAAGTTGAAGAAGGGGAATTTTTATTCGGTTTAAAAAAAGGACAGTTGAAATATTTCAGTCATACTTTGAATAGACTTCCCCTTTCATCACTCTTCTTAAGCAACTGCAGAAGGACCAAACATAATGTCATTGTCTAAGGAAGAAATTAAAAGTTCAGTTTTAACGTCTTGGGGAACTTTTTTGAGAATGAAGCCAGATGTGGAGGAAGAATCTGTAGCATCATCAGTACACATGATTAGTAACATGAGAAATGGATATTAGTGAGGCATTCAAGGGGATATATATATATATATATATATATATATATATATATATATATGTGTGTGTGTGTGTGTGTGTATATCTATATCTATATATATATATATATATATATATATATATATATATATATATGTATGTATATGTATGGGTCCACTTTGAAATTTTGAAATACTGAAATCTCGAATTTCAGTATATTGAAACCACAAAGCCGAAAACCCAACCATAACTCATAAATTCGAAAACACACAACCAAGAAATTCAAAATCCCGCACCTATGCTACACATGCAGTACACATATAAACATACACAAAACTCCCCCCCCACAATCAAACAAATACATCTAAACTACATGTAAGCAGGGGGGCATGCCCCCAAACCCCCCTACTTATATATTCTAACTCTTAGATCGCACAAACAGAAACACAAATGAAACTCTCACACACACACATCTTACAGTCTCTCAAACACACACATAAGTCAGAACACACACTTACACACAATAAATCCCTAACCAGCATACTTACACACACAAACGTACCAAAACTGAATCAAAACATCCAAATACCGTACCATTGGAAGCAGCAATTCAAAATATCCGTGCTTCGGTATTTTAAATTTCTCACTTCTGCCGGTTTCGGAAATGTGAGTCCGTGGCTTTGTAAGTTCGAAATATTAAAATTCGAGATTTCAGTATTTCGAATTCACAAAGTGGACCCATATGTATATATAGGTTCATAGGTAAGTACTAGGCTATCTACCTGAGGGCATCTATAAGCATAGCTAGAATTTGTTGGCTTTTGCCACCCCCTTAGATTAGTTCCCTGTGCCTTTGTCCAGCAGAGCCATTAGTTCCCTGTTCCTCTGACCAGCAGAGCCACTGCAGTGATCCCCGGGGTAAATTTTCTGTTTCCCATCCACTCGTTAAGGTTTCTCTTGAAGAGTGTTAGTGAGGGGCTCTGCCTAATGTAGATGGGAATCCTGTTCCAAAACATGGCGAGTCTCTGGGACAGGAATCTATCCCACAAGCACATCTTAGTTATCATTGTGGTGAGGTTTAGATCTCTAGAGCATGTGAGATTTTTTTTTTTTTTTTAGTTGGAGCATGTCCATCAATTCTGGGTTGGACATGGCCTTGTATGTCAGGCAGAGATCACCTCTGAGTAAGCGGTATGCAATCGAGTACAGCTGGAGTTTCTTCAGTCGGGCTGCATAAGGCATCTGTTTGAGGCCAGTAATCCTCTTGGTGAGGTACTTCTGTGGTCTTTCCAGCTGTTGCAGGTGTCTTGTAAGGTACATCCCAAATGGGGCATTGTACTCTATGATGGGTCTGATGAGTGATGAGTAGAGGGGTACAACAACCTCTTTTGTTCTAGATGTTAACCCTTTTGTGATTAGGTGGGCCACACAGAAGGATTTTCTAACCACCTTGGCAATATGATTATCAAAGGAGAGATTACTATCTACTTGGGTCCCCAGATCCCTTATTACATTTTCTGTATTTAGGGGACTACCATGTATGTGGTAGTTCGCGGGTACTTTTGTTTTTTCCACACGGGATGACTATGCACTTTTTGGCATTTAGCTTGAGGCCATGATTTTGACACCCGGTATCCGTCTCAGTGAGACCCTTCTGGAGGATGTCTGTATCAGCTGGAGAGTCAGTTATGGCCTCCAGTTTGCAGTCGTCTGCGAACTTGGTCAGTCATAGTCCTCCTGTGCTTGCTTGTACCTCTGAGAAGTATATACCAAACAGGAGGGGTCCCAGGACTGAGCCCCGGGGGACGCTAATTGTAACCGGTTTAGAGTCGGACTTAAAGCCTGCAACTCTCACCGTGTGGGTTCTATCCATGAGCCAGTTGGAAACTCATCTCGTGACATACGGGTTTATATTCAGGCTGGTGAAGTTTGCTCTTAAAGTTTTTCACGGTGGTTTCCTTGATTGGGGGTGGGAGTGGAATGTGGATATCCAGAGTAATTAGTCTATGGTCTGATCTAACCAGCGAGAGGTTGACCTCCGGTGTGGAACACCGGTCGCCCATGTTGGTGATGACCAGGTCTAGTATGTTGTCACCTCTGGTGGGGGTGTTGACCAGTTGATCCAGGGCGTTCGAGTTTATAAATTCTAGGAAGCATTGGGCAAGGGAGCTAGTAATTGAGTAGTTCTCCCAGTTAATGTTTGCGTAATTGAAATCACCCAATATTAGGGCATTTGGTAGGACCTTCATATTTTCCATTGTCTCCAGAAACATGGAATGGGGGTCCTGGGTCATGGTGGGTGATCTGTAGCAAGCTACAGTTTGAATTGCAGTTTTGCCCATTGTTAGTTGCACATGGATGATCTCTGAGACATAGTGCTACGCCACTAACCTGAAGGTGAGGGTATCCTTGATGAATATGGATATACCCCCGCCTTTTGTGTTTCGGTCCGAGTTCTGTGGCCGAAAAGTATGGTATGAGTTATAGCTTGGTAGTGCTGGGGTGCTCTCTGGAGCCTTAAACCAGGTTTCTGTTACTGCACAGATATCTATGTTCTCCCTACTGAGGAGTGCCTTGAGTGCAGGCATTTTGAGGTTTAGAATTCTGGCGTTTAGTAGCATTACCCTCACTTTTTGGTTACTTGTGCTTTTTACGGTAGTGGGTTTGTCTTTTGAGCCTTCTAAGGTGTGTGTGTGTGTGTGTGTGTGTGTGTGTGTATATATATATATATATATATATATATATATATATATATATATATATATATATATATATATATATATATATTCTGTATGGATCTAGGACTATTGAATGAAAGTTCAGTAGTCCGAATCCACAATAACCAAATGCACTTTAATGAAAGCGCATTCACCGAAAAAGCACTTTATACATGTGTGTGTGGATATATATATATATATATATATATGTAAATATATGGGTTCACTTCAAAATCCTGAAAGCTCAGAATCCTGAATCTCAAAATCCTGAAAGTTCAAAGTACTGAAGACTCATAAAACTGAATATCATAATACTGAAATACTTACAGGACACCAACACTGACTGTATTGCAGCAGAAATATATACAGAAACATATTCCTCATCTACAATTATAAGCAGGGGAGCAAGCCCCCCTGCACCCCCCCACACCTCCTGCTACTTAAATATATCAACTCTGAGATCGCACTTCACAGAAAAAATGGCAAACATACCATTACATGCTTCATGACTGCCTGTTGTTACTTTAGTTATGTTCCCTTTTAATGTACTATACTACAACATAACTCATCTTAGTGTAGTGAAGTGCGATCTTGGAGTTGATGTATTTAAGTAACTGGGTGCAGGGGGGCTTTCCCCCCTGATTATAGTTGGTTTAGACTGACATGGTTTATCTTTTCTTTGTTTCTGTATGTATTTCTGCTGCAGTACAGTCAGTGTTGGTGTCCTGTATGTTTTTCAGTATTATGAGATTCAGTATTATGAGTTTTCAGTATTTTGAGCTTTCAGGATTTTGAAGTAAACCCACATTTTATATATATATATATATATATATGTGTGTGTGTGTGTTTGTATATATATATATATATATATCAGTAAAAAACAAAGCAGGAGGTAGCAGCCACAGCTATGTAGAATAACAGCTTTATTATTAAGAGAGGTGAGCGCTTTCGTGGCACCAGCCACTTCATCAGACAATCAAAGAAGAGTAAAACACAGCATTTATACCAAGATTTTCATTGCCATCAACTACCCAATTAATGCTTAAAACCATTTACCTAGTATAAAAAGTTTGCTGTTTCTATTGTCAAGCTGTTTTTAATTTTAAGCTTTAAAAAAAAAAAAAAATTTTCACACTAGGTATAAAACTTTTTATACTAGGTATATGGTTTTAAGGATTAATTGGGTAGTTGATGACAATGAAAATCTTGGTATAAATGCTGTGTTTTACTCTTCTTTGATTGTCTGATGAAGCGGCTGGTGCCACGAAAGCACTCGCCTCTCTTAATAATAAAGCTGTTATTCTACATAGCTGTGGCTGCTACCTCCTGCTTTGATTTTTACTGTTCATTTCATTGTTGTTGGAGGTAACTCTTGCCAGCACCATTTGTTTTTTTACTGCGGATATATATGTGTTTGTGTGTGTATATATATATATATATATATATATATACATTTTTTTTTTACCTCAGATGAAGGAAGGTTAACAGTTAGCTTTTGCATGTTCTCAAAAGATAAAAGCAAATGCTTTTAACATGTGAGGTTAGCAGTTTAAATCTCAAAATTTAAAGTACCAGCTTGTAAAAGCCTTTCCCATCCTTATCCTGAGGAAATGAGGTTAACAGCAGTAAACTGTTTAGCACACTGCTAGATCTGCTGTAGGGATGGAAAATGTTTGAGTCTGAGGTACCCTGTATAACCTATAAATTGTCCTGGGGGGGTTGACTATTAGAAAAGCTACAAATAGTGGGAAAAACAATTCTCTAAAGCAGGCAAAATAGGAGGAACAGCTGCAGATTTAGGAAGGTCCAACTGTAACAAATCATAATACTTTTTCTATGCAATAGGAATGTCCTCCTTCCACTGAAAACCTCTTTCATCTTAGTCTCAGAAAAGTTCATAAGCAGTAGTAGTGCTCATGCGTAATGGCCAACTGGGAGCACAGATTCCTTAACATATGCCTCAAATCCTCTGTCCTCCATCCAGTTGTCCAAAGATTTATTAAAAGTTTTCACATTATTAGCTAAATGAATATAAATAGGAATATTATTCCACAAAATAGTCATATTTGTTACATCTGTGTATTTTCTTTTGGTTTTATAAAATTGTGGCAGGAAATTTACATTACTCTGATGTGATTTATTACCAGAAAATATCTCCATGTTAAACGCAGCTTGAAAATCTGTTTCATTAAATATATGATAGGCTAGTATGAGCTTTCGTCTTGTATATCAATAACTTATAGAGTATAGTTTTAACTGTCTACATCTATTTTCATAATCAAAGTTCTTATGTGTGTCAGTTATTTTCATACATTTTCTTTGCATATCTTCCAGTTTACTTAATTGTCCCAGTGTGTATGAACAGGAAGCATTGTTGTACTCCAAGGTTGGTCTTGTAAAGGATTTGAAAACTGCAATTAAACATTCTTTATCTCTACAAAACAGAAATATCCCCATGATATCCAGGTGCCTTTCTAAAACTAGAAGAATCCAATTGCAAAGAATAAACAAAGGCAAGGCTCCAGGTTCTCCAGCAGTTTAATAAAAACGAACACAAGCGCTTTCACAATAATGCTTCTTCAGGTCTATGGATAAAGTCTAACTAACACCATTCTTATACCATTTAAATCCAGTCACATGATTAGGCACTCAAAGCACTTAAAGGTAAAAGACTCCATTAAAAACAAGTGTAAAAATAAATATATTTAAGGCAACATAAATAACATTACAGACCTCAATTTCATCTACGTAATGGCCTTTTCCTAAGTGTAGGTCTCAAAGGTACATGATCTTTTCGACCATGCCCCACATCTGCTCTTAATCTCACAATCCACTCGGCCTCCAGTTCTTCAGTTCTACATCTAATGTCACCTCCCCTTGAGATTAAGAGCAGATGTGGGGCATGGTCTAAATGATCATGTACCCTTGAGACCTATACTTAGAAAAAGGACATTACGTAGATGAAATTGATGTCTGTAATGTTACCTATGTTGCCTTAAATGTATTTATTTTTATACTTGTTTTTAATGGAGTCTTTTACCTTTAAGTGCTTTGAGTGCCTAATCATGTGACTGGATTTAAATGGTATAAGAATGGTGTTAGACTTTATCCATACACCTGAAGAAGCATTATTGTGAAAGCACTTGTGTTCGTTTTTATTAAACTGCTGGAGAACCTGGAGCCTTGCCTTTGTTTATTCTTTGCAATTCTTTATCTCTAGTTGTCAGTGTTCCAAAGAAATGACCAGTCTTACTATGGTCTTCAAATATCAATTTAGAATTTACCATAATTCACAGATCTACATAATGGTATATATCCTTGAAAGGGGAAGTTGATAAATAAATGGGATGACATAATTTTTTACTGAAATACATAATATTACATTTATCTGTATTAAATTTCAGTCATTATATTACTGACTAATCCCACAGTATTATCATATAATTTTTTGATAACTAAATAATTGTTGTCATCTTGCAATATGAAACCAATTTTGCAGTTGTCCGCACTTTTATATAACCAAAAGTATTTGTTCATCGGTATTGTAGAGAAAACTAAATAGTATGGGTCCTAAAAAAGAACCCTGTGGTACACTGGAATAACAGACCACTTTAGATAATGTTCCTCTGAATTTTACACATTGTTCCATATTACAGAACCAGTTCATTATACATTTTGCTAAATAACCTCATAATCACATTGAATGGAAAACTATCAACGGCTTTTGACAAATCCAAGAATATAACCCCAGGTGTCAAACCTTGTCACAAAAACTATAACTAATACCCTTATAAGTGAAAGATTTATTCCAAATGTGTGCAGTAATTCAATTATATCATCTTTCAAAGGATTTACATCATATAGACGTTAGTCTTATTATTGGTCTGTAGTAATTACTCATGTTCTTGCCTTTCTTGTAGATGGGAGTTATATGTGAAATTTTCCATTGTACTGGAACAAAACCTTCAACTTCAAACTTACTAAATATTTTATACACAATTGGTTACAGCAGTGTTTTAATATTAATAAGGAATATACCTGGGATTAAATCTGGAACCATTGAAGATGTCTCTTTAATTTTGCCAATAGCCTTTGTAATTAGTTGTTCAGTAACTATAGGACATATCCCTTTTATCACCCATTGATGACATTCTAATCTTCAAGTTCCTCCATTATTGTAATTTGAAGCAAATGGCTATTAAATTCATCAGCAATAATGTGTGAATCACTAATACTGATGTCATTTATTATAAATGTATTAGGTCTTTCATTAGTATTCTTCACAGAACTTAGGTTTACAGAAAGATTTCTTATTTGATGTAGTGTGAACTGTTTGCTTCATAATTAATCTTAGATTCTTTAATTTTAAATTTTAGCTCTCTACTTTTATGATCGTATGTTCTTTTATTACTAATAGATGGATATTTTGTATATACAATGAATTGTCCATTCTCTTTTCTTAATGTTCTGCTCAATTGTTTGTTCCACCACACAGGGCAAGTCCATTTATTTTTTCCATATATGTAGTTGCTTCAATGCTTGATGAGAGTAAACCTTGAAGTAACGCACAAACTTACATGAGTCAATAAATATCGCCAATCCATACACAGCATAATATTAATTAAACTACTGTAGTTGATGTTAATATTGCATTTTTTCATGATGTTACTAATTCCAGACAAAAGTCTTAATTCAAAAGTAATGGCTTTATGGTCTGACTGTCTGAGGCATTATTATCATAACATCATGTAATAAATCTTAATTATTATTAATTACATGATCAGGCATGTTTCCTTCTCTGGTGTTATCAGCAACAGATTATCTCTTACCTATTTCTAAATGGTATCTTACCTATTTCTAACACCTTGTCCATAAATTCATTTTCAAAATGTGTTTTTCTAGATAAATGTATCCATGAGATATCAGGATAATTAAACTGAAAGAAAGTAATGTTATCATACACTAATATTTTATACAACTCTTGCAAATAATTTTGATGTATATTCTATTCATACTTGGAATACAGTGACGTAATATTATGTATTTAATGCTGGTACTTGCTGTCTTTAATCTGAACAACCAGGCATTCTAAGTGTGGAATTTGCATAACCTACAAAAATAGAATAGAAGAATGAACATACAGTGTAACATCTCCACCATTACATTTTTCCTGTAAACATTCATAAGTTATTATAATACTTCAATTGAAAATTAACAGTATTCCATGACTGAACTTATTTGTTAATTTTCTTCATAAATTAATCCTGAAAGCTCATTAAATTTATTGCCCAGGCTTCCAGCATTACAGTAGTAGCACTTCAAAGTGTTATCAAATTTCCTGAGCACTTTCTACTGTATTCCCTAAAATACTTTATATAATCAGCTCTATTATTAAACAGAAACATTGTACTATTCTTATTTAAATGCAGTTTATCCAGAGCAAACATTCTGTAATCAAATGTACACACTTGAGATTTATCTCATCCAGTTACTAAACAAGTGTGCCTTAGAAAGCATATTATCAGACCGCAACAGCGAGGGTATAAGCTCACTGAAAACAAAGTTATGATGGATTTCTAGGTATTCAGTAAGTTCCAGAGTCATAATTTTCATATAATTCAAATAAGTCAATATAAGATAATTTATACTGATACGAGTTACAACTATTTTGTATTTAAAATGTACATTAGTTTTTTTTACCATTTCCTTAACATTAACCAGTTTTAAACCAGGCAATGCTTCTAATTTTGTCAGTTCTGTAAACCCTGAGTATCGTGTATTTTAACATAGAATCACCCAGTATCAGAACATCACCTCTAATGTCGTTTGAAAGTTTCAATCTATTAATTGGTTCACATTCCCTTTTAGTAAACTAACATTGTTACACAGAGTCTCACCCCTTCCTGATGTAAGAATGCCATCCTGTGTCCCTTTGGAGCAGAAAATGTCATTTCCTAATTGAGGATTCGTATGTATCACAACCTTAAATGATTCACGTAGACTCTTATTTTCAATTAAATGTATATTTTTCTTCCTTAATGTTACATTCTTATTTATTGACTTTCCTGAATCAAACATTTGTTCACTTTGTTCAATACATTGGCATGACTTAGGATCATAGGAGTTTATTAGGCTAATGGCCTTGGGGCCCTTACAAGCCTAGCCAAGAGTTTATCCCCATAAAAGAAACCTCAGTCAACACCTGTCACCCCTGTCAGTGAGGGTCACAAGTGGAACCCCTGGGACAAATTTGCGGTTTCCCATCTACTCATCAAGGTTGTGCTTGAAGAGGGTCAGTGAAGTAATCTGTTTGACATGTATGGGAAGTCTATTCCAAAGATGGGGCAGCCTCTGGGATACAAATCTGTCTCTCTAGCAGGTTTTTTTAATGTACCATATTAGATTTAGGCCTTTTGAGTGTGTATTGTGCGAGGAGTTAGACATAAGATTTGGTGCATCTCTAGTAGGGCAGGTTACGATATTGTCTTGTAGGTGAGACCCAGATCACCCCTGAGCAATCTGTACGATACCAAGTAGAGTGATAGTGACTTGAGCCTGTCCGCATAGGACAGGTGTTGGAGACCATGGATTCTCTTTGTGAGGTATTTCTGTGGCCTTTCCAGTTGATGCAGGTGTTTTGAGAGGTACATACCAAACGGGGCGTTATACTTAATTATTAGTCTAATGATGGAGGAGTACGGAGAAGTAATAACCTCCTTTTTTCTGGATGCAATCCCTTTACTTATCAGACAAACCAAGTAAAAGGCTTTTCTGACCACTGCCGCTGAGTACCCAGGTCTCTCACCACAGATTGTGTGCTTAGGAGTTGCTGTTGGTGTAGTAATTAGTAGGGGCCATGTTTTTGCCAAATGGTGTAATACATTTTTTTTGTATTTAACTTAAGGCCTTGACTTTGGCACCAGTCATATGTTGCTGTGAGATCCTCTTGCAGTATGCTAACATCATTTGGGGAGTCAGGTGACAGCACCCAACTTAGTCATCTGCACATTTGGTCAGCCACAGGCATTTTGTCTTTGCTTGGACCTCTGAGAAGAAGATGCCAAACAGTAGGGTCCCAGGACAGAAACCTGGGGAAACACCACTATTGACAGGTTTGCTGTTGGAGGTGGAGATGTTTATTTTGACTTTGTCGGTCCTATCAGTGAGCCATTTGCCCACCCATCTGATGAGATGGGGATTTACACCAAGTTCGCTTTTCAGTGATGCCTGCATGGGAGATTGTGTCAAAGACCTTGGCCAACTCAAGGCAAGTTATATGTACTGACTTTCCATCATCCAAGGCCTTGGTGACAGTCTCAAAGTCAACCAGGTTCAACAGACAAGATCTGCCCTTGACGAATCCAAACTAGGTAGGGTCAAGTGCTTGGAGATTGCCTGTATCCTTGTTTGAGATCCATAATAATACGCTCCATGGCTTTACAGATTAAGCTTGTCAAGCTAATGGGGCAGTAGTTTCCAAGGTCAGTAGTGGCACCACCTTTGTGCAAGGAGATGACAGTGGCAGTTCTCCACTCTGCTAGAATGAAGCTTGTGGTTGAATAAGGTGCTCAATGGTGAAGCTGGTTCTTGCTGGAGATAGTGCAGAATACAGCCCGAGATATTATCGGGTCCTATGGAAGCTGTGTTCTTTGCCTTGGATAGGGCCTTTAACACTTGCTATATGGAGATGTGAGGTGCGGGACAAGTATTGGGAATGTCAAATGGGGGGTGAAGTTTGAACTGAACCTATCTGCTACCAGGTTGGCTAAGTCAACAGGATCAGTGTAAGTGGTACCACTAAGTACTAATTTGGAACAAATCTGGGCTTTGCCATGGAGGTTCCTGATGTAACTGAAGAAGGCTATGTGGTTTCCCTTTGTTTCAGAGGCTAATTTCAATTCGTAATTGGCTTTGGAGGTTTTCACTAGTGATCTTGTTTGGTGGTTGAGGCTGAGGAGGATGTTTTTCCAATTTGGAGTTTGTTCCTTTTTACCCTTGGACAACAGTTTCTTCCTTTTGTTGTAAAGTCTGTTGATAGAGGATGTCCACCAGACAGGGTTTGTGTTTCCTTGAAGACCAGGTTTTATTTCTGTTGGGTATGGCTGAGTCTATGCAGTTGTACAGGTGCTTGCATACTGCACTGGCAAAAACTGTTCAGTATAGTTGTCTGCATCCTCTGTGGGCTGTGGTGATGTGACGCTACTGATACCCTCCCTTAGGAGTTTGTAGTCAGCTTTTGAGAATTTTTTTAGCTTGGTTACTGTTCTGGAGGAGGTTGGGTGGGATAGAAACTTCTAATGAGACAGACTGATGATCTGATCTCATGAGGGAAGAGCATACTATGGGAGTGGTGCAGAGGACACCCATGTTGGCGGGAACCATGTCCAGAATGTGAGACGAGCTGGTTCATTGCATTAGAATTGATAAAGTCAATGAATCATTGGGTGAGTGCATTAGTGAAGGAGTAGTTCACCCAGTCTATGGTGGGGTAGTTGAAGTCACCAAGGATCAGGATGTTAGGGGTTACCTTGATGGAGTCAGGTAGGTACAGGTAGGAGGAGTGGGTGTCCTGAGTCATGGAGGGGGGTCTATAGCTGGCTATCTAAACAATTGAATGTTACTACTACTACTGCACAAGGAAAACTTTTTTTTTGTCTGAATCATTTACACAGACTTCATTTCTAATGATCTTTTCCTTATCAATATGTTTAATTACTAATACATCTGGATATAAACAGTATTGTCTATTTCTTTCATAGTTATTAATATCAGATTCATACATTTGTAATCTATCTAAATTACACCTGCAATCTGTAACATTTATATTATTTTTGACGCAATCTGCAGAGTGACCAGTAACATTACTTACACTTTCTTCTGAGCAAATCTTACTAGTAATTGTCCTCTGTGATGGGCAATTCCTTCCATTAATCAGAGTTGCATCATTATCTTCCCTACTAAGTAGCTCTCTACTGGTGAAGAGGTGGAATAAATATCACCATAATTCTTCTTACGTTTATCTCCTCTGATAGATGTCCTAAAATAAGATTTAAATGAACTTTCTGTATTCTTTATAATAGTTGAAATTGGTAAGGGAATACTTTCACCAGCATTTTAGCATATTTTCCATCCACCAGTCATTTGTAAATTCCTTTATTGATCTAAAAGCTCTACCATATTGATATTGACAAGTATTGTACCTTCAATCACAACAGTTGTACTATAAATTAATTTAGTAATCTCGTGTAAGTATGAGCAGTTTATGCAAGACAAAACCCTTAGTTGTCCTCATGTAAGTTCCTCAATGATGATGATCAGCTGAGTAATTGGTTTTAATCAAATCATCAAAAACACAATAAAATCCATGTTTGAAACAAAAGTTGTATGTATTGCATATACATACACCAAGCAAGGTGGTACCCTGTCTTTCAAAAACAACTAACTGGTTACAAGTAATTTCAAAAGAATAATAGTAGTTCTTGTCAATGAATTAAAACACTTGTCCACATATAAAAATATGGATATCTAAAACTCAAAAAACTTAATAAATCTAATTCACAAATCAGTGTGTTCCATACTACAAAACAAACTACTTTTTCCACATAAAAACTCTACCTCCCTGTAATCATTGTAATTAGTGTGCTTTGCGCATCTTTGCTTCTTTGCATTGGTGCGAGACTTCCACTCGAGAGCTGAGCAATTTAAATACTCAAATTCTTCCCTGTTGGCTGGGGATAATTACTGGATTGACAAGGCCTTCAGGCAACTATAGTAAAAAAAAATAAGCAAATAAGGTAGTCTTATGTTGAATAAGAAAGGAGAGAGCAAATTGTCATAAGATGGAATGCCCACAGTCGGCTCTTTTCCTCAGAATGCAAATGTCTGTTTGAGAGCTGAATAATTTAAATACTAGAGTTATCCCCTATTGGCTGGGAATAAGTTCTGGTTTGAATAGACTTTCAGGTAACAAAACAAAAAGAAAAATAAGGTGTCTTCCATGTCTTGAAAAAGACTGGAGAGAGCACCCAAAATAAAAGAAAAAAGTTCACTGACAGTTGGATCATCCACAGTCACCTTTCTCCCTCAAAAGGTAAACAGCTCTTCAAGAGGGAAATCTGAAGCCATTCTTTCCTGAGAATCAGGTTCTTCAGATTGAGAAGAAATAAAAGTACAACCATCCTCTTGCATTGTCTACTCTTCTCACTGAAACATAGTGAGAAATAATGCCTCCCGTTTCTATTTCCATGGACAGGGAATGTTTACTGAGATTTGGAAAATGTGTATTTCTGCTTTTTTTCTTGGCTTCTACCTCTTTTCAGACATGACCCGTAGGGAAGAAGAATTTAAGAAAATACCACTATTGCTCATGACCGATGCAGCAAAAGCATTTGATGCAGTCAGCTGGGATTTTGAGCAGAACAAAGCTAGCATTTGCATTTCTTGATAGGGTAATTGAGTTATTCTTTGAAAGATCTGAGGCAAGAGTTAAAAAATGGGAAGGTTTCTCTCCGACAAGTTGTTTGAACAGAGGGACAAGACAGGGGTGTCCTCTATTTTCTTTATATTTTGAGCCATTGATGAAGAAAACAAGGGCTCACAAATTCAAGGATGTAAATGGTATAATATAGTAGTCAAGAAAAACTAGCATTATTTGCAAATGATAATATTTTGTACTTGAAAAATCCAGAAAAGGACAATTTTTGAGACAGTTTCATGTGTTTTCGGGATACAAACTTAATGAAGATAAGAAAAGGCTAAAGCAATGAACTTTGTACCCACACACAAATTGATTCATATCCATATTTATGTGGACATAAGATGAACTATTTAGGTGTCTCGGTTAAAAAAAAATCTATTATCACAGTTAAGGATATGTGAGAAGAGACTAAAAAAGAATAAAACTGGAAGCTGTTGATTATGGATAGTAACATACAAGCAGTGAAAATGTTTAGTCCCTTTAGTTTTATATGCAGGTCAGATATCTTCAGCCAGAGGAAAAGTTGAGGCCAATAATTAGTAATGAATTGAAGCAATTTATTTGGGAGGGGAAGAGGTCAAGAGTCAAGTGGGATACATTGATCCTTCCCATAGAACAAGGTGGATTCTGATTATCTTATTTGAAGGAATACTTTAGAACTGTGCAGTTAAGGCTCTTGTACATAACATAAGCAGAAGGTTATAAATCAAACTGGAAAGAGATTAAACTGGGGTGGAGATTTCAAGAAATAAGGAGAGATTAGAATTTTGGATGCAGTTCTGTAATGAGAATGACAGCAACCGTGCAGGATATTATATTCATAAAGTAGCAGAAAAATATTCTGAGAACAAAACCAACACATGAATGGATAAAGGAGATTTTGCCATTAGGGATGACTGCAAGTAAAGTCATAGAAAATAGGCAAGAGGGGACTTGGAGTTTGTTGGAGACAATTGTCAAGGTAAAGCCAAAAGAGGGGAAATGTAATAGAGTTGAATGAGGCCAAACACAAGTTTGGACTGCAGGTTAGAGACTACCTTTCCTCTACCAGGGATATTTATTAGAGTTGTAGGCAAAGGGAAATACGGTAGTATTAAGAGAAAGGCTAGCTCTGGCAGAGCTTTTGCTTGAGTCTAGAACAGAAGCTGCTGTTAAAACAATGAATAATTACTAGAGCATACAAAGTGCTGCACAACTATAATCAAAGCAGGTTCTAAAACATTGGGAAAAGGCAGGAAGGGAGGTTTACAAAGGAAAAATAAGAAGACATCTGCATGGTTCGAATATGCAGCAAAGTTCAGAAGGTTTATGATTTTTTTCTTAGAAATTTTTGCATTGGCACTTTTATATTTCAAGCAGATTTGATAGAATTTTTAGGTAGAGAGCAAATGTTAGCTGTGTAATGAGAAAGAGAGAGGTAACTGAGAACAGATTTTTCTGGTGTGTAGCAAGTTTTTTTAAAAAAAATCTCCATGGAGTAATTAAAATGTTGGGAGAACAAATGGTTATAACTAAAGACATGATTCTTTTTATCTGGGGCACAGGATCTGAATTGCCTACACATAGTAAGGCCTTACTAAGTTTAATAATATTCACTGCCAAAAAAAAAGTTACTATAAAATTGAAATTAAAATCTAAACCAACTGTAACTGAAATATTGCATGGCATAAAAAGAGATAAAAGAAAGAGGCAAAAAGGGAAACAGCAGTAAATGGAATTTGTTAGAACAATACATGCAGAATAGCATTTATTCTGAAGGAGGAATGAAGTTTGAGGAAAGGCAGGAAGTGAACAATTTATGTATTGTCGGAGTAAATGATTGGTAAAATGAAAACAAATGTATACTGAATGAAAATAATGACAATGTCAATATGGTTTGTTTCTTTCCAATTAATGTATGTGTACCCATATCATTATCTAAACTATGATTTAATAAAAGAGGGTTAAAAAAGTATTCTTTGCAGAAATGTTCATTTGTTAAAATGTTGACATCTGGAGCAAACTACATTGGATTGTAGGAACTATACATGAAGAGTTGTCAGAAGTTTCTCAAGTACGTTTTTGGCTCTTGGGCAGTTTACAGTTACATACAACAGATGGTGACTATAACTGTAGCCATTATATTCTGTCATTGGAAGGGGGATTTTGAGGACTGGTGTTAGAAGTTTCAAGTATATTTGTTTAGAAATAGAGCCAATAATTTGAGGATGACAACAGAGACATGCATGATTGTTGGTTCATTTTTCTTTATTATCTGAATAACTGTAAGTTATAGGTTGAGGAAGTTGTGTATGTTACATTGCCCTGTGTTTAATGTTTGGGAGCAATGTTTTTATTGTGGTAAGAAATATTCATGATTGTTTCAGTACTGAATATCTTTCTGCTGCCAGTCGTTGTTATTAATAGTGAAATGTTTTTCTGTTGGTATGTATCAGTATATATAAAAGGACATTTTAATATTGTGGTACATTCAGAGACAGTTTCAAGTCTTTTCAGGATATAAACTTAATGAAGTAAAAGCTTAAGCAGTAAACTTTGTACCCACACACAAATTGGTTCGTACCCATATTTAGGTGGACATAAGATGAACTGTTTAGGTGTTGTACGCAAACAAAAAATCCATCAGAATGTTAACTTTTATTCCCTGCAGGTTAACAGATCTTGGCTCCATATTGGTGACCCTTCCTTCTCTACGATATTGACTTGTTCTTTTCCTGTCCTGTGTGAGTTGTTGCTTCAAGCAAGTTTGAAGCTCTTATTTTTAATAAGATGTTGTACTCATAAGTGACATATGTAGCCTACTATTGTATAGATGACGTATGTAGACTACCATTGTACAAGTGACATATGCAGACTACCATTGTATAAGTGACATGTAGACTACCATTGTATAAGTGACATGAGTGACAGATGTAGACTACCATTGTATAAGTGACATATGTAGACTACCATTGTATAAGTGACATATGTAGACTACCATTGTATAGATGGCATATGTAGACTACCATTGTATAGATGGCATATGTAGACTACCATTGTATAGATGGCATATGTAGACTACCATTGTATAGATAACATATGTAGACTACCATTGTATAAGTGACATATAAGTGGCATATGTAGACTACCATTGTATAAGTGACATATGTAGACTACCATTGTATAAACGACATATGCAGACTACCATTTTATGAATGACACATGTAGACTACCATTATATAGATGACATATGTAGACTATCATTGTGTAAGTGACATATGTAGACTACCATTGTATAGATGACATATGTAGATTACCATTGTATAAGTGACATATGTAGACTACCATTGTATAAGTGACATATGTAGACTACCATTGTATAAGTGACATATGTAGACTACCATTGTATAGATGACATATGCAGATTACCATTGTATAAACGACATATGCAGACTATCATTGTATAAGTGACATATGTAGACTACCATTGTATGAGTGACATATGCAGACTACCATTGCATAAGTGACATGAATGACATATGTAGACTACCATTGTATAGATGACATATGCAGACTACCGTTGTATAAGTGACATATGTAGACTACCATTGTATAAACGACATATGTAGACTACCATTATATAGAATGACATATGTAGACTACCAATGTGTAGGTGACATGTGTAGACTACCATTGTATAGATAACATGTGTAGACTACCGTTGTATAAGTGACATATGCAGACTACCGTTGTATAAGTGACATATACAGGCTACCATTGTATCGATGACATATGTAGACTACCATTGTATAAGTGACATATGTAGACTACCATTGTATAAATTACATATGTAGACTACCACTGCAGAAGTGACATATGTAGACTACCACTGCAGAAGTGACATATGTAGACTACCATTGCAGAAGTGACATATGTAGACTACCATTGTATAAGCGACATGTAGACTACCATTGTATAGATGATATATGCAGACTCTCATTGTGTAAGTGACATATGTAGACTACCTTTGTGTAGATGGCATATGTAGACTACCATTGTGTAGATGGCATATGTAGACTACCATTGTGTAAGTGACATATGTAGACTACCATTGTATAGATGACATATGTAGACTACCATTGTATAAGTGGCATATGTAGACTACTATTGTATAGATTCTGCATTTTACATAAATGTACTATTGAACAGCTGCTGTTCTTCTACTTTGTTGCACTGCACTGCTTTTGTTCAACTCCTGTGAATGGTTTGAGCAGCAGCACTTTAACCTCGTGATGTGCACATGACTGGAACCAGGCTTATTAAACTACCACAGTGCATGATATCTAGCCAAACAGACTAACATTCACACGTTGTATTTATGACAGTAATTTAAAACAAAATGCCTGTCTCCACAGTTTTGGAAGTGTACTGCAAACCACCAGAAGTTGTAATGCTGCACTATGGTAGGTGTTGTCTAATAACGTTTACAGTTTTCGCTATGCTAACCAAAATGTGCACTGTATATTTTTTGTTTTTCTCCAGAGTACTTGACAACTGATAGCTGACATCCACTTTGTACCATACAATATAAATACAGAGATCTTTGTGTCCAATTTTTGTTTAATTTTGGTTGCAAAATAATCGCCCCACTATTCCTCGTACACTTTTGATTACAGTATTAGAGGATATTCAGTATTAATAAATGTTCTTTACTAAATGATATGTATTAAATTGTGCTTGCGTTGTAGTTCTCTTGTGTAAATTTAGGAAAGCTTTGCAGTTCTCAATTTTACCAAACACAAGTATTATGCATCAGCATAAAAGTGAATTATAAGAAAAACATTCACTTTGACTGCTGTGGAAACACTGTCCAACCCAAAAATGTGCATAAAACATGTTTTATTGAAGGGCACAAGGGAAGGAGGGTACTCCCATACCCAGTGTGAGGTGATGTTTCCCCATTGAGCCTCTTCTTTATGTAACAAATTCCAGGGTTGCTCTAAGGGAAAATAATTTGTTTGCAGTGCAGTAATCTCAGCTGGATGTGGTTGATTTGTTCAGTCAGCACAATAAACCCTTTCTTTAAAGCTGGAGAGTCAGGATTATAAATATTACAGTTTTAAGAGGACAGCATTTAGCAGCTGCATTTGAACGTATACTGTTTCAACATAAATAATTGACGGAACTTTCCTACTATCATACCTCTCAGCTGTTCATATTTTTGCCTCATATTTTTGGTTTGTTCTCCCCAAAATCTGTGATTTTCTTGCAGTTCATTGTGATTGATGCCACTAAATAATTAGACATATGAGATCCAGAATTTGTATCCTTCAGAAAATGCATGCACATGCAAAATCGGTAATTTTGGAAACGTTCTAAGTATGTAAGAGCAGTAATTAAAAATCTGTCCCTGATTTTAGACCTTTGTGCAGCCTCCCATTATTTTTGACTTTGCCCAGTTTTCTAGCACTTGGAGGTTAGAGGTACAGTGGATATAAAAAGTGTACACACCCCCTGTTAATATGCCAGATTTTTGCGATATATAAAATGAGACCACACTGAATCATTTCAAAACCTTTTTCACCTTTAATGTGACCTATAACCTGTACAATTCAATTGAAAAGCAAACCAATCTGTTAGGGGTAAAATATAACAAAATGCGTACAATATGCTGGTTGCATAAGTGTGCAAACCCTTAAACTAATACTTTGTTGAAGTACCTTTTGATTTAATTACAGCATTCAGCCTTCTTGGGTAGGAGTCTATGAGCATGGCACATCTTGACTTGGCAATATTTGCCCACTCCTCCTTGCAAAAGCCCTCCAAATCTGTCAGATTGCGAGGGCATCTCTTATGCACAGCCCTCTTCAGGTCACCCCACAGATTTTCTATTGGATTTAGGTCTGGGCTCTGGCTGGACCATTCTAAAACTTTGTCTTCTGGTGAAGCCATTCTTTTGTTGATTTGGATGTATGCTTTGGGTCATTGTCTTGTTGAAAGGTGAAATTCCTCTTCATCTTCAGCTTTCTAGCAGCGCCTGAAGGTTTTGGGCCAAAAGTGACTGGTATTTGGAACTGTTCATAATTCCTTCCACCTTGAGTAAAGCCCCAGTTCCAGCTTATGAAAAGCAACCCCAAAGCATGACACTGCCACCACCATGCTTCACTGTGGGGATGATGTTCTTTTTGTGATGCAAAGTGTTGTTTTGCGCCAAATGTAACTTTTGGAATTGTGGCAAGAAAGTTCAACCTTGGTCTCATTAGACCATAACACATTTCCCACGTGCTTTTGGGAGACTTGAGCAAATTTTAGCCAGACTTAGATGTTTTTCTGTGTGAGAAAAAGCTTCCATCTTCCAAACCTACCCTATAGCCCAGACATATGGAGAATACGGGAGATTGTTATCACATGTAGTATGCAACCAGTACTTGCCAGAAATTCCTGCAACTCCTTCAGTTTTGCTGTAGGTCTCCTGGCAGCCTCCCTAAGCAGTTTTTGTCTTGTCTTTTCAAGTTTGGAGGGACGTCCTGTTCTTTGCAACATCACTGTTGTCCTATGTTTTCTCCACATTTTGATGATTGTCTTCACTGAGTTCCATGGTATATCCAATGCTGTGAACATCTTTCTGTACCCTTCTCCTGACTGATACTTTCAACAATGAGATCCCTTTGATGCTTTCTAAGCTCTCTGTGAACCATGGCTTTTGCTGTAGCAGGCAAGTGAGTAAATGTCAGGAAAATCCTACTAGGACAGTTGAACGTTATTTGGGGTTAATCAGAGTCTCTTTAATTGATGGCAGGTGTGTACCCAAGAAGACTGAATGCTGTAATTAAATCAAAAGGTGCTTCAACATAGTATTAGGCTAAGGGTGTGCACATTTATGCAACCAGAGTAGTGTAGATTTTTTATTTTGCATATTTTTTTCCATAACAGATTTGTTTGTTTTTCAATTGAATTGTACAGGTTATAGGTCACATTAAAGGTGAGAATTGTTTTGAAATGGTTTATTGTGGTCTCATTTTTTATATCACAAAAACCTGGCATTTTAACAGGAGTGTGTACATTTTTTCTGTCCACTGAATGCCTACTATTACTATTTTGTGGTTCATGGCTCTCTCTCTGCTTGTCATTGGGGGTAGTGCCGTTTTCTATTTGTGGAACTACTGTTGCTTGTTGCTGAATATTGTTTTCTTGTTTGTAGGCACTATTTGTGTTCTGTGGCCTCATCACAGGCTGCTACTTCTGCTGCTGTCTCTGCTGCTGCTGCAATTGCTGCTGTGGGAAATGTAAACCTAAACCTCCAGAGGGAGAGGATCATGAATATTATGTTTCACCAGAGGATCTGGAAGCACAGCTACAGTCTGACGAGAGGGGTAAGCACTACTTGTTGTGTCATGGTGATTTGTTCGTGTTCTAGTGTAAAGCTGAAGTTAAAAAGAAAAAAAAAAGGTTTTCAAGAGGGATGGCTCTTTCCCCTTGCTTCACCAACATGTTGTTGGTGCTGCCTTCTGTAAGTCATAAGTTCACAACATAAATATCAGGATAAGCTGTAGTCCTAGTCAAACAACTGCTGGAAAACTTTGATTTACTGAACCTAAGAGAATAGCAGTGCTAGTCACTGACATGTGTAGCAACACCCCTTACACAAAGATATTTGGGACATTTACATGCTTTTCCTTATCCATGAGGGACAGGGGTGCTAAACGGGGCATGAAATTACATTTCTTTGAGTGTTTCAGTGGTACTGTTACAGTACTGCAAGACCTTTCTCTTCTCCACTCTATTTTTTGCAGACTTCTGATTCAACATTCTCGGTCATTTCTTCGCCTGTGTGCCATCTTGTGCTAGCCATTCTGTATCATACAGCTGTTTAAAGGCAGCATCATATAGCTGTTTAAAGGTAGCATCATATAGCTGTTTAAAGGTAGCAGATAGAGTTCCAGATAGCACTGTGCCCAGTATGTTGCCAGCTTGGAGGATGATGCCACACCAACGGTTGTTTGACTAGGACCACAGTTTATACTTTATAAAAGGTAGCCCGGACAATTTGTCTCCATTTCCTGTGTGCTACTTGCAAGATTATGGCACTGCTGTAATTGACTTTCACAGTGATTTTTTTAAGCAAAGTTTTTTTTTTTTTTTGCATTAGGTATGTTAAAAAAAAAAAAAAAATTCTAACTCTGAAAAGTGAAATCTTGGCCTGAGGTTTGTGTCATTAGTTTCGGACCTGAACACAGAGTAGCCTTTCTTCTTACCCGTATAGTAATGCAATTGCCACCAAAAGATGAGGAGTGCTTGGTGGAACTCTCTTTCCCAAAGCATATTTACTGGCATCTCCTCACCTACCCGTACCTCAAGTAGGTTGTTGTTGTTGTTGTATCTTTCGGCTTTTAGGGGTCGCCACAGCGGAACTCCGGTCCACTAATGATTGACAGTAGATTTTTACGTACCGAGTTGCCAGCCCTGACGTACAACCTTCAACGAAGGTACGCCCATTCACGCATGTCTGCACACAGAAGACGCTTTAGCTGAGAATTGAACAGGACAACGTCTTATTATGAGGCAACAACGCTACCGCAGCACCACCACTGCGGTTCTCAACATTGAAAATTACAAAATTTTCAATTTACAAATAATACTTTGAGTGTTTTTTTTAATGAAAATACAGCACTTATTTTATTTAAGCCTTTGCACCTGGCCTGAACTACCTACATCTCCCAGCATGAGGCCTGCTTCTCTATGCTTCCATTAACTTTATATGCTAACACTAGCCCTGTCTCAAAGTAGAGACTTGTTTTCCAGTTAAACCATTCTGTTTACTCAAAGGTAGCATCACCTCATAGTCAAGTATGTCTAGTTTTAGGGAGTATACAGGCCGTAGTTCCCAGGAAAGGTGTGTTTAATTTTCTATACGGTTATTTCTGTCAGTTTAGACAGTTCATTTACATTGTACTCCTAAGAGAGGTGCTGCATTTCCCTCATGCCTCCTGTAGCACCTTTCTGAAGTTTTGTATTCAAATGTGCCATCAGCCAAGCAGAATATTTTTACATATATACCTATGGATTTATATAGTCTGTTGCTTCTACAACTTAAGATTCACATAAGACAGTATTTGTTTATTGTTTATGAGAGCATATTTCCTGTGTTTCATTGTTTCACTTACTGTTGTTAACTGCAGGAAAATTACCTCGAACACAATTTCAAAATTAATTTTTCTAACTAATTTGTGTGTTCAAATAATACTCAGCCAAAGACTAAAACTTTTTTTTTATCGGAAAAAAAACATTTGCTGCTTATACCACAAACATTAGCTTTCAGTTAGTAAAGATGGTATAAAGCATCTCTTCTTTTCATATGTGATATGGAAAGGTGCTGGTAGAGTGGAAAAAAAAATGTCAACATTAAAATTTAGTGCAATCATTTCAGTTTTGATGTGAAACCCGGTGCATTGCATGTATCTCCCAAAAAATGTTTTATGCTGTGAAGGTGTTAAATATTCATATCTCCTTAGTGGATACTTTCTTCATGGTTGGAATATAGTAATTGTATAATTTAAAGTGGTATTAGAATAACAAAGAGATGTGGACTAGGCACTGATGTCTGTTTCTGTCGCATTTCATGTGGTTCAGAAGTCATAACTGTCACCTTCACCAAACATAGACCCATACATATTGATGACAGATGAGGACAGCTTGTCTTTCATTGTCTGCCTTTTTCCCAGCCATCTGTGTAACTCACAGATTCCATTTAACCAACAGCATTTTTCTCCATTCATCATAAGAATAGTCTTATGTCAGTCCTCTGTTTGAATTCTGTTACTTTTTTTTTTTTTACACTACCCCCTAATCTCTCCTTTTAGGCAGACTTTTTCCTTTGCTGTAGATGGCTGATGTCACTGGAACTGCCGTTTTTAGCATCATCAGCCCTTTTACTTGAGGATCCAGTCACTAGGAAGCAGCTCATGCTAAGAATAGTCTATCCCTGTGCTTCTTGAGTATTTGTCTGAATGCCAGAACTGCTGTTAATTACATTGTATGCAACCAGGTTTTGTACCTCAGGAGTCGTAGGGTAATGGTAAAGCAAGAGAACCCTCCTACATTATGGAGATATCCTGTCTCAGTAAGGAGGAGGTTCCATCCAAGACTCATGTTTTTGTAGCTGTGTGGTAGCTATGTCTACATTTTTTCCTTAAAAAGATATGTTGAAATTTAAATGGAGTACAATAACTTGTAGTAACAGCAAACAGTATCAGTTTATAAAGTTTACTAAATGTTTTATAACAATATAGAAAAGGAAAAAAACAGATTTCACTCTGTACTAATAAATGACTTGCATACAGATTTAGTCTGGAGTTGCATAAATGTCTATAGTTGAATATTTTCAGTTTGAAACTAAAATCTAGTTATATTGAAAGTGTATACATATTAAAGGGTGGTGCAGCGGTAGTGTTGTTGCCTCACAGCAAGAGGTTCTCCTGTTCAATTCTCGGCTAGAGTGCGGGGAGTGCCTTCTGTGTGGAGTCTGCATGTCCTCCCCGTGGTTGGTTGGGCGTTCGAAAGACATGCGTAAATGGGCATGCCTTCGTTGAAGGTTAAACGTCGAGCTGGCACCTCGGCATTCGTGAAAATCTACTGCCAATCATTAGCGGACCGGAGTTCACTGTGGCGACCCCTAACCAGGAAAAGCCAAAAGACCAACAACAACATACATATTAAAGGGTAGAATAATTAAGTTCTTAGAATGTTATATCCAAAATGAAAAAGTGTCAGATATTTGAAGATAGAATAATTGAATCTTTAGAATATAATTACAGTTTTTAATAAGATGACATAATTTATTTAGGCTAGAATTTATAATTTACCATTCTAGAATGTGTTTTATTGTAGATTTTCATGTACTAATTATAAAAAGACTGCGTTTCCCAAATGAGAGAGACTGATTTTTTTAAACAGGAAAAGTCTTTATTAAATTGGAAGTATATGATATAGGCAATCTTATATTTATATAAATGAAAACAAGCCATCCTCGTATAATTCCAGCTGAAAACATGATACTTTGCAAGCCATGTTGACGCAGTTGTGATTACAAACATTATACATCGCTTATAGTCTATCCAGTTATTGTCAGTCAAACATTACATAATTCATTTAAATTCTGCCTTCTTTTAAACCTTGTTCCTCCTCTGCATGTATTGTTCCTCCAATTCCCATTTTTTCCTATGTAATTGGTTCCTACCTGTGACACAGGGAAATACTGCCAGTCCAGCTATCTGGAATTTTGTAAATAATCCTGTGTCATTTGTGGATATTGATATGATTTATACAGAAGTGTGTGTAAAGTACCAAGCTAAAATGTAACCACAGCATGCCCTATTGGAATAGAACAGGAGTGTTCCTGCACTATTGTGACTGTTTAGATGTATATGTTTAATGGAAACTGGGACACAGGAGGTTAACTTGAAAATAAAAATCAGAGAACATCATTGAAATTAAGTTGTTTCATAACCACGTAATAAATGAGATGTTATCTCTCAGTTTCAGTGCAGTAGCAGACAATGTCTAGAGATAGAAGTGTTTTGTATTGTCTTGAAAGATATATAATTACTAGGTTTAAGATGTAGAAGTGTTTTAATATTTTATGACTTCCACAATCTGCAAACATCTGAGAGATGCGTATCTTTCACTGAGAGATGCTAAAATTTTGTAAGTTTCTGACAAAGGGGGTTTAGCTTGGGAACTGAAGTCAGGTGACAAAAATGTCATCCAAGCTAACCTAGCAGTAATGTTTGATATTAATTTAAGAACTCTCTCAGAGAGAGACTGCATTTTGTATTTTGTCTTTGACCTAACAAGAACATCCACTCATCACCACCTGTGCACTTGACTTGCTGTAAGTAAGTTTTTAGGGCATAGTAACCCTTTTAGATCTAGATAGGAATGTTGTAAAGTGTAGCTTAGCTGTTTCTTTATTTGAGACTGTCCTACAGTGTTTTAAATATTTCCTGTGATTTTGAACTCTCATATAACTGATTACTTACTGAGTATTTTCATGTTCTTTTATTATTAAATATATTTAAATCTTTTCAATTGTGGCTGGTCTGTTTAGAGATATTTAAGCTCTTGGCGTACTTGCATATCTATTTGGTGACACTGTACAGGCCTCTCCTAAATAGCCTTGCTCTTGGTCAGACTACCATTTGGATTAATAGTAACATTACACAGTAGGATTGGACACCCTTTGTTAAGGGCCTTAAAGTAGCTGACAAGTAGTGGCTGGTTTGTCGTATAGTCTGGGCAGAAGGGGGCATAGCTAGTAAACCTATGCCAACCTTTTCCAGGAGTGTGTGTGTTTGTATATAAATAAAATCTCAGTTTGTGTGTCAGCTACTTGGGCAGGGACATGAAGCACTGGTTGGACAGAGAGGGTACTGGAGATCTTGGTTTGGCCACTCAGATGAGATCTCAACCCTATATCTGTGCCGGGGGGGGGGTCTTATTGGGGATCTGGAGAAAGAGGGAGTAACCAGCCCCAGACTGATTGTGATGTCTTTGTGCTCTTAAGGGAAATTGCACTGTACTGTGTATGTACTTGTCATCCTCTCAGTATCACGTTCCTCACTGTTGCCAGTGGTGAGGATTGAGGCTGCTTGATTACTGGACCAGTGCTGGGGCATCACACTACCCTTTTCCTAAAGATCCCAGTTCCAGTTGTTTTACGTCTGTTACTATGTTCTTCTTCAAGTACAGTTGGTTTAGACTTTGATTTCCATTTTCTAGTAATTGCTGTTTTGGCAGCCAACATAATTAGACTCATCAAGGCCTTAGTATATCTAGGACGTTCTGATTCTGTATCACAGCTCAAAACATTAATTTCCCTAGCCATACAAATTTCCTCACTGAGTGTTTCTGACAGAGCAGTCTACAGGGAATCTTTAAAGTCTGCTAACTCATTACACTCCCAGAAAATATGTTCTCAGTTACCTCTTTCTTCCCCATCACATCTCCAACATTTGCTGTCTACCTGCGGGAACATTCTTTGGAGTCTACTTGGGGTATAAAAATACCCATGTAAACACTTCCAAGCAAAGATCCTAAGTCTTCTAGACGTTTTGCATATTTGGGAGACATACATATACTCCCCCCATTGTTTATTTGTGAATTGCTTATCCAGTCTGTCTTCCCAATCTGATTTTGTCTAGTTCATCATCTTTTTTCTACAGTCAGCAAACACCATAAAGCTGGTCTCTGTCTTCTATCTTCTTTGGAGTTTATTGGAGAATTAAATAAGACCAAGACGTTTCAGAACAAAGAGGTCTATGTAAACCTGTGGAAAACTGTCAAAATTTAGTAATTCTTTTACAAGAAGCATGCATGCTTCTGATCTGCTTTCAGTTGGGTTTCACATATCCAAGAAACATCATTACTGCTTAAAAATACCACTTTTTGTATAAAATAAGAAAAGATCTGTATAAAATTTTCCAAAAAAGATCCTGTAAAATAAAAAAAAAGAAATTTCATTGACTGGAGACTTTATTGTAAGTTTCATTTATGTTGGGTTGAAATCTGGGAGAGAAAATTAATCATAAAATTTAAATAGCACTCTGGGATAATTGTTTTAAACTGTCTGTTATAAAGTTCTAAGAGGTAAAAGCTTTCATAAGAAAACTTGCATTTATAAGTGATAAGAGTTTAGGATAATTCTTTTTTTTTTCCTTACTGAAAGAAATACATGGTAGTTTCTCAATTTAAAAGTTCCTCGTGTTGTATGTGTAACCATTCAAGATTAAAGATTCTGATTTTATTGAACAGTTCAGCCAGTTAATAAAGCCCACTCAATTCATTTTCTCCAGTTTTAAGTAATTTGCAATGAAAATAAAACAGCTTGTAATGTTAACAAGACATTGTACAAAATCCAATTTTTAGAGAAATGTTTTTATAAACATAACTGTGGGAAGCTTTTAGAATTATTTTAATTAGACCAAGTTGAACAAGTTCTGAAAGTTTTAGAACCCGCTGAGAAGACATCACCTAGGAAAAGCAATTCTAAAATAGAAATGCTTTCCCAGAATGGATGCAGGTTTAGGTTCCAGTGCATTGCATGAGGGAGATTCTTTTGCTTCACATACTCAGGAACAAACTACCTATCTATATCAAACAAAGCTCCTCACTAACACTCTTAAGGAAAATCTTGATGATTGGATGGGAGATGGGAAATTCACCCCGGGGATCACTTCTATGGCTCTGCTTGACAGGGGCACAGGAAAATAATTTTCTTGGGTGGCAAAAGCCAGGGTACCGTTTGGCTAGGCTTATATAGGCCCAAGGGCCAATAGCCTAGTACCTACCTATGAACCTATGTCTGGGTTTTGAGTATACAGTGCATAATATGACTTGTAGAGGGGTTTTTCCCATTTAACTGCTCCTTTTTCGTTACAGTGCTATGCTTGATGTAACTACTCACTGAAATGATAGCAGAGTCATTCAGACATATACACTGGCACACATGTTTGAAGTGAAGGGATGATCTGAAGAAGTTAACTTCATTTAATCTGTAACCTGTGGGTATTCGGATCCATATTGGATCCGAGCCGGCAAATTTTCAAGCATCTGCTCCGAACTCCAAGCCCCTCCCCTTACCCATAACCCATCACCATCTCCTACCTTCCCCC
The DNA here is from genome assembly GCF_019279795.1 of Protopterus annectens. NCBI lineage: Eukaryota > Metazoa > Chordata > Ceratodontiformes > Protopteridae > Protopterus > Protopterus annectens. The sequence continues at coordinate 843,341,318 of NC_056746.1, forward strand.
AGATTTCATTTGCCACTTCGTGCATCAGCATTGTGATCTCCGTAGCTCTGAGCATAGGATTGTAGTAAGTGCTTTTTTTGGTCCTTTTTCTAGAGTAGTGAGAGCGTGTTATCAGTTAGTTCCCTTTCCTCCCCCAAACACTTGTTTGTCGGTTAAAAAAAAAAAGTTTGTTGTAAAGTAGTTTAGTGTAGGCCCTCCCTACCCCTTAGGTGTGAGTGCTTATAGTGTGTTGAGCTTAAGTAGGTGGGGTGTGTGTGTCTGTCTGTGTCTGTCTGTGTCTGTCTGTGTCTGTCTGTGTCTGTCTGTGTCTGTCTGTGTCTGTCTGTGTCTGTCTGTGTGTGTGTCTGTGTGTGTGTCTGTGTGTGTGTCTGTGTGTGTGTGTCTGTGTGTGTGTCTGTGTGTGTGTCTGTCTGTGTGTGTCTGTCTGTGTGTGTGTCTGTGTGTGTGTCTGTGTGTGTGTCTGTGTGTGTGTCTGTGTGTGTGTCTCTGTGTGTGTCTCTGTGTGTGTCTCTGTGTGTGTGTATGGAATGGCTGATCAGCCAAAACCTTCTTTTAAGAAATGCACAGAGTGTGGCCATAAGCTTTCACCGGTGTGTTGTTTGCCTGGGTGTTACCCATTTATCAGTGCAGTACAGTGTGTGCTCCAGTTTTAACCCCAAGGCCTTGAAGGAAAGGAAGACCAAACTGGTGGCTAAAGGCCTTCTGCCTGCTTCCACTCTGGACTCAACGGCCTTGGCCTTGGCTCCTGCAGCAGCTGCCCAACCTCCCCCTCAGGCTGGAGCTCACCCTCCCACTAGACCTGTTGAATGGGATGCCAAAGGAAGAGACAGAAAGAAGGATAAGGACAGAGAGAAGGGGGTAGGCCCTGTAAACAGTCTCCAGATCAGGAGCCCTTCCCAAGCCCGCCTTCTAAGGTGTCGAGACCTATGTCTCCTCTGCTCCACTCCACGAGATTCTCCCCGGAGTCAACAGAGCCCTTGGATCTGAGGCCTTCATCCAGGTCGTCGCAGCAACCAGCTAGATCCGAGTCCGTTGCTTCCTCGTGCTTGACTCGGAGTCTCTCTGAATTGGATGTGAACAGGATGATGAGATTTATTTGGACCCAAATCCAGATGGGAGTCTTGCCAGGCTCCTCTCCCTCTGGAGTGGGGACCTCCCTGCCCTTCTTTCATCCAGTTTCTCCTTCCCCGATCCGGGCTTAGTTTTCAGGGTTTATGGATCCGTGGATCTTCAGTACTGGGGGTCTGGCTCTGACGGTTCCTCCAACCTCAACTCCGGCAATTACCTTGAGTTCCTCTGATCCGACTAGTCAAGATCCGACCAACTCTCGGGGCTGAGGACGGGAAGTCGGATCCGAGGGGATGGAGGTGTCTTCGGCTCCGACTTTGTTGGATCTGAGCCATTTCCTTTGGAGCTCCGGGTACCTCAGCCTCAGCCCTCATCCTCACGGCGGACCCGGGGAGAGCTTCCTCCTTGTTAGGTGCTAAGGAGGTGTGCTCTCCATAGGCATTCGACATGGTGGAGAGGATTCCCTCCCAAGAATCGAGACCCCAGCCTGTTTCCATGGATTCCGCCCGGACTCCCTTGGATTTGGTTATGACTCCCTTCAGCTTGTCCCAGGGACAGCCAGTGTTAGAGGAGCCCCATGCGGTTCCCCTGGAGGGACCCCCCCCCCCATGGCTCATGAGCCCTCTTCAGAAAGTCCCACTGGAGGGTCCCCCGTAAGCACACATGTAAAAGGAGGCACCTGGACTCCCTCGAGTCCTTGAGAGAAGACACTGATTTAGATGGGGAAGGTTCCCCCAGGTCACCTCCTGAGGATGTCTCCTTTGGAGACATCATGGAGATCCTCCGCCAGAGGGGAGGTTGCTCAGCCCCAAAACCTTCTATGGATGAATCAGTGTTACAGGAGGCTTTTGGCACGGGCCCATCTACGTCCCGAGTGTCCCCACCTGTGGATCCCTTAGTGGATCTTATCACCACGCGGGCATGGAAGGAGCCTGACACCACAGATCCGATACTTAAATGCCCAGACAAGATTCTCTCTCCACCCTCAGACAGAGACAGGCCTGGTATAAATGATCCCCCATGGATACTATGGTGATTGCAGCAGCCACCAAGAGGGAAGTGGCTCAGGAGAGTTCCTCGGTCCACACTCCGGACAAGAAGTCCAGGGCAGTGGATTGATTTGAGAAGTGAGTGTATTCTTCAGCGACATTTTCCATCCGAGTACTGAACTATTTGGCACACATTATACAACTGCAGCGAGACCTAGTCACAGAGTTAGCTGAGTCACCCTCAGAGTCTCTGCTGCCGGAGGACAAGCGTCTGTTCTCTGTGAAAATGTCGACTCTGAAGTCAGTATTGAACACGTCTATGTGCTTCCTTTCCCATGCTATGGAAGGAGCAACTAGGGTGGCTGGGACTGGAGTGGCTATGAGTGACACGCTTGGCTCAGACTGTGTCAATTCGCGTACCCCTTCAAGGCGTCTTTCACAAATGCTCCCTTCGATGGTTCTTCTCTTTTTGGGATGACACCCTTGTCCAGAGCAAAAAGGACGGGAAGACTTTGTCTGGTGTCAGAGTCCGCTTCTCTAGCCTTCAAAGATCCTTTTCTAGGAATCAGAGAGGGCAAAAGAAGATGTGGTTCTGAAATCACAGTTTTTCTGGGACTCTCAAGACAACTCGTCCCCTAGAGGTAGAGGGGGACAGGACAGACACCGCCCGAGAGGCAGAGGGGGGTCAGAGGAACATTGGGTCTAGGGAGCCCTTCTCAGACAGGCCCATGCAGCAGCCCTGAGGGGTTGCCTGACTGTCCTACTCTGGAGGCAGTCGGGGGAGGATTATCATTGCACCCAATTGCTTGGGAGTGCATAAATGCAGATTGTTGGGTGCTTCAAATAATATCCAGGGGCTGCACCATCCCATTTATTACCCCTCCCATCCAACCAAAGCACCTCCCAGATGTCCCACCTGCTCAAAGAGAGATGGCAGAATTAGAGATTTCCAAGCTGCTTCACAAACGAGCCATCAAAATGGTCCCCCCCCCCCCCGATCAAGTCCGGATCAGGCGTTTACTCCAGGTTCTTTTTAGTGCCAAAAAAGATGGGGGACCTCAGGCCCATTTTGGACCTATCAACCTTAAACCTGGCTGCCACCAAGCAGAATTTCCAGATGGTCACCCTACAGTCTCTTCTACCTTATCTTCGAGAATGCGATTGGATGTGCTCGATAGACCTCCAGGATGCTTACTACCACATAAAAGATTTGCAGAAGCTCCAGGAGATTCCTTCGCTTCCGGCTGGGAGCCAATCATTTCTAGTTCAGAGCCCTACCCTTTGGTCTCACCACAGCCCCCAGGGTGTTTACCAAGGTAATGGCAGTCTTAGTGGCTCACCTTAGGCTTCAGAGAATTCAGGTATTCCCTTACCTAGATGATTGACTCCTCGCTGCTTCACCAAGCATCTTCTTTGCCTAGCCAGAGACTCCTTCCTTCATCTTGCAGACAGGCTAGGGATCACTACCAATGTTTCCAAGTTCCTCTTAGACCCGGTGCAGATTTTAGACTTTATCGGGGCACGGCTGGACACCCTTCGACTAAAAGTTTTCCTAACTCCAGACAGGGTCCAGAGTCAACGGGCCCATATATCAGTAGTTCTTCGCCCCAGGTTACCAAAGGCGGGCGATATTCTCAGAGCCCTGGGCTCTATGGCTGCAGCAATGTCTATCCTCCCCTGTGCACGTCTTCACATGTGTGTTCTTCAATGGACTCTAGCCGTACAGTGGTCTTGGCTAGATCTCCCCATGGAATATCCAATTCAAATCAGCAAAGCCTGCAGGACGTCACTTCTGTGGTGGCTCCAATCGCTGGAGATCTTAGCGGGATGCCCATTTGTTTCACCCACAGCGACCACGGATGCCTCCCAGCTTGGTGGGGGGGGCATTATCTGGGGAGGACGGTCCAAGGCACATAGTCCCAGATTGACACCAGATTGCATATCAGTGTTCTGGAGATGAGAGCAGTGCTTTTAGCGTTGCAAGCCTTCCACACTGTTCTTCCTCTGGGGACGATTGCAGTTCAGTCAGACAACATGTCTGTTATCTGGTACATCAACAAACGGGGAGGAACCAGATCTTACCCTCTGTGTCCCAAGGCCATGAGAGTGTGGGAGTGGGCGATCTCCACCAGTTGGTTTCTGATTGCAGCGCACATCCTGGGATGCTCCAACATTTTAGCGACAGATTGAGTCGGGCTGTTCTAATGCCATACGAGAGTGGTCTCTGAAACAATCGATAGCGGAGGAGATCTTCCTTGCATGGAGTCAGCCTTGCTGCGATCTCTTCGCATCTCCTTCCAACGTAAAGTGCAGCGAGTTCTTTGCTCTGATCCCCTCACCAGGGGATCCCCCCAGAGACGCTCTTGTCCATGCTTGGCCTCCCGGGATACTGTACGCTTATCCCCCATTACCTGTCATTCCAACGTTTCTTCAGAAAGCTTGCCGACTGGGGTGCAAACTGATCCTCATTGCCCCATTCTGGCCTCATCAGGTGTGGTTCCCCTTACTTTGGTCTCATGTTCTAGCTCCTCCTTGGATTCTGGATCCATGCCCTGGTCTAATTTCTCATCCCTGTGGCACTTGTCCGCCCAACCTGGACAAGCCTCAAGCTGACGACTTGGTTGCTCCAGTTGCCTTGATTGCCAGGACTCCCAGTCTTTCATCTTCAGTAAAAACTATTCTGGTGGCGTCCCATAAGGCCTCCACTAGGAATATTTATCACAGTAAATGGAAACAATTCTCTATTTGAGCTTCTCAGGGAAACCCGGATCCTTTTACAGCCTCTGTTCCTGCAGTGTTGGATTCTTAGCCAGTGTTTTTCAGCAAGGGGCTAGTTTCTCCACGGAAGTGCAACTGGCTGCTATCTCGAATTTCCACGTCAGCGAAACCATGAATGCCCCGGCCTCTTCTAGACTGTGTAAGGCTTTTCTTAAAGGTACCTTTCTTTTGCGTCCTCCAATTAAGGACTCTGTTCCTCCATGGGACCTTACCTTGGTTCTCCAGGCTTTAGTTGCTCCCCCCTTTGAACCTGCAGCATCAGTAGATTTGAAGTTCTTATCATGGAAGACAGCCTTCCTAATGGCCATTACGTTGGCTAGGAGGGTTTCTGAGATTCAAGCTTTGTCTGCCATGCCCCCTTACTTGATTTTCCATAAGGACAGGGTTTCTCTCCACACAAACCCTTCCTTCTTACCAAAAGAGGCTTCTAAATCAAACATTAATCAAACAATTAAACTGCCTGTTTTATTTCCAAATTTTCAGAACTAGGGTGAATATAAACTGCATTTGTTAGATGTTCACAAGACAACTTTGTTTCTGTTTACACAGAACAAAGCCCTTCTGTAAGTCTGACCAGTTATTTGTGTCCTTTTCTAAACCCTTTCTGGGTAAAGCCATCTCCAAGGTTTCCTTAGCTAGATGGATTACACAATGTACTTTGCAAATTTATAAGTTGGATTTGATCTCCAGAGGGAGAACATCCTTCGGCTCTGCAGTGCTCAGGAATATCCTGCCATGAGGGCTACCAAGGAGTTTGAGTAGCTGGGGACTCTGTCCCACAGGTTGCAGATAAAATGAAGTTAATTACTTCAGATAAAGAAGTTGTGTACTCACCATAACGTTCCATCTGAGTAGTTACACTTCATTTTTCTGCAACCATCTCACCCTCCTTCTCCCAAACCTTCTCATGGTTTATTGTAAGTTGAGTTGCTGATTGGTTGAGTAGTGGCAAATTCTATCTGAGGGAAGGTAGGATATGGTGATGGGTTATGGGTAAGGGAGAAGAGCTTGGAGCTCGGAGCAGATGCTTGAAAAGTTGCCGGCTCGGATCCGATATGGATCCGAATACCCAAAGGTTGCAGAAAAATGGTGTAACTACTCAGATGGAAAGTTATGGTGAATACATAACTTCTTTTTTTTACCAAAAATGTATATCTTCAGCTTGATATTGTCACCTACAGATTATTTTACTTCTCCAAGATCCATTGTTGCCAGATGTGATTGTATATAGTTTTATAGTTTTTTTTTTGTACTTGTCCAGGTTACAACAATATCAGATGTGGTTACATAAACTTTGATTTTTTTCTTAATCTGCTGCACTGAGCAGCGAGCCAGAAGAGTTTTTTTTCTCTCTCTGTTTAAACCAGTCTTTCCCTGTGTTCTTACTTGAAACCATATAAGGTTGAAGGTATGTGCTGGTGGGGTTCAATGTTTTTTTCAAAAGTTTCTGCAAATGATTTTTTTCTCAATATGCCCGTCTCCATGTAACCAGACCTCTTCATCTCTCATCTCATCTCTGATCTACTTTAGGGATTACAGGCAGTGTGTCTGTCCCAGGACATACACACACACCCCTACCTTTCCCTGGAACTAGTGGGCAGGATCAGCTATGTCATTTCTGTCCCTGCCAAGCTAGCTTTGTGTGCCAGATTCATCCCTGTATGCCATGGAGCTGGCTATGTTTTGGCATGGATCAGATGCAGCCCTCCACATGGCTGACTTTGTTTCTAGAGATTTGCTGTTTGTTTTTGATTAGAAGATTTTGAGAATTCTTGATTGCATCACATAAATCATGTTAAACTGAATCACAGGTTAACAAACTGTTCTTACCAGCAGGTATGTCGTGTACCATATTACAGCAATTCTCCAAGAGAGACTTTTGCAGGTCTGGATCCTTGTCATCTTTCTGTGCATATTTTTCAAATACATCATCAGTTTAATATGGAACAAGGTCTTGTTTTCCCCTGGAGCATATCAAAATACAGATTCCAGAATGTTGCTGAGATGACTGATTTTATCTGTTTCATCATTAGAGGTGTGAGACGCAGAGTAGGGGAACCTTCATCAAACTGATGCTAGCATGGCGAGCTGATGATGAGGAATGTTTCCAGATGAGCAACTGCAGGACCTTGATAGAGTGGTCCTTGACCAAAATGCAGTTGGTCCCTTGTGCTGCACTTCCCTTGGGCAGGGCATAGTACTGGCTACCCCACAGTCACCAAGGCTACAGTAATTCCATGGTGCAAGAGTGTAGTCAAAAAGGTCTACTTTGTGTTCAAAACTCATTGCTGCCTTTTTTAATGTTTTAAAAATGTGTGCATCTCTCTCCAAATATTGCCCACAAAGAAGTTAAGAAATGTGGACATCATTTTTAGCTGCTGTTCATCTTGCAGCTGTAAACTGGTTGTTCGAGTATTTTTGTCTCTAACCGTGCTGTACACATTGTTAGTTCTAAATGTTCTGTGCCCTTTGAGGCAGAATGTTTTGTATTTCAGTAAATGCTTAGAAAAGTGTACTCAGTTGAATACACCTAATTTTGCTGTTACCCTGCCCTTCAGGATGCAGGGTTATATGTGCTTCTCAGTCCCACTGACCTTCTTCACATTTTTTTCCAGTACCATTATGTCAGCATGAGTCGTCCTCCCAGCACCACGCTCTCTCATTCTAGTAGCTGTCTTTTGTCCTTCCTTGTGATGGCTGAGAAATATTTAATCTTCTTGGAGGATCTCTGTAATAGCAAGTCATAATAAATGGTTCATTCCCACTTTACCTGCCCTTTCATTCCATTCAGAGCTCATCATAACTATTACTGTTGCTGTTCGTAAGGCCTTAGCTGGGCCTGTACCATTGTTTCCTGTAACCTTTGTAAGAGGGTGAGGTGCGCGTGTGTTGCCAGCATTTCTAAGAATGTTCATCAGTTCTTTACTTGTTGCTTTCATGCTTTACTCTGTCACTGTCAGGGTATTTTGTACATAGGCGCCGGAACCATAGGGAGAGGGAGCATCCCCCCACTTTTATGGCTGCAAGACATGACTCATGCGTGCGCTGCACGCTAACTTCATTTAAACACCAAAGTGCATAGAAAAACTGATTGCATCATTCCTGCTAGCCACACAAAGCCTGCTGCCAGAGTCAGCACCCATGGTAAGCCTAAGGCTGTGCTCCTTTTTATGTGCAGTAAGCTGGTGTAAGCTGTTCTCCGTTTATATGCAGTAAGGTGTGCGTGTGTGGCTGTGGGGGCAGGAGGTGATGTAGAGAACATAACACTAGTACTAAGCAGATACAGAACTGTAAGTGCATGACACGCTGCTTGAAATTTAATGCTTGGCATTTTCAAAAACTTCAAGAGGCTAAGGAAGGAAGTTGAACATAGAGAGTAGGTGTCAATTACCCTGCTATTTTATTTCTCAGTTTCATCTCTTCAAATCTGTTTTAGTTTGCATAATTATGCTAAAATTAAATCTACTGGAAATAAACGTGAATATACATACCAGGGAGTTGCTGCGCTACACCTTTGTCCTTAATACAAAACTAAGTGCAAAAGTATGTGAAACACCACCAGGCTATTCTTTAAATTCCAATTTGACCCAAGCCTTGCTTACGCATCATCTAGTAGACCATAGCTTCTTTTGCACAAGACTCTATTATTAGTATGTGTGTGGGTTTAGGTGTACAAGGTGGGGCCATTGAATATAGCATTTGTTTTCATTGTGGGACTTCAACAAAAAAACACAGGGCGAGTCAGATGGTGTGTGTGTGTTTATCACTCTGTGCCTGCACTGCTGTTGCGAACTGAAGTTCTAGCAGTCCTTATTCTCTGTCTTCGACCCGTACCCCATCCTTTACTGACTGAAAAATGTTACTTTTTTGTGTTTCTAATAATGAAGCAAGAACAATCAACTTAATTTACTGTTTACATTAATACATGATAATGCGTCTTGGAAGGGACTGGATGAATTTACAAAAAATATGCTTTACCTCACATTAAATGCTTAGAATTTGTACTTCCTGACATAACCGTTGTTGCTGGTGAGACTGAGGTTTGGAAAAGTTAAATACCCCTTTCATTACTGGACAAACTCCTGTATTGTCCATTTCACCTGAATGTTACTTCACAGTTTGGGAGCAGTGTCCCTCAATGCAGTAAGGTGTGTGTGTGTGTGTGTGTGTGTGTGTGTGTGTGTGTGTGTGTGTGTGTGTGTGTGTGTGTGTGTGTGTGTGTGTGTGTGTGTGTGTGTGTGTAAAATGCCCTAGTTACTTATACCTGGGGGTTAGAATTACCCAGGTTCAAACCCTGAACCTTAAGTACAACAGCCTGCATTCCCTACCCTTAATGAATAGTCCTTTAAGTTTCAGTCTTCCTATCTTTTTTTGGAAACACGTAGCAACACAAAACATTATTTCAGCAACTTCCTAAGATTATACAATCAATATTTAAAATGTGTCCCTGGTTTTGGGCCTTTGCCCCCCCCCCCCCAATAAATTAAGGCTTTTTCCAGATTTCTTCTGCTGTGAAATTGAGGCATTTAGTTGTGTCAAGTGAATGGTGCAGTTGGTAGTGTTGTTGCCTTACACTAAGAGGTTCTCTCGTTTGATTCTTGGCTGGGAGTGCCTTTGTGTAGAGTCTGTATGTCCTCCCTGTGTTTGCGTGGGTTTGTTCTGGTTTCCTCCCATTTTACAAAGACATGCATCAGGAGCTTTTTTCCCAGGGCCTCTGCTGAAATTGGCTTTGTTCCAAGTTGGACTTTCCCATATAAATAAAACATTTTACAAGGAGCTGAGAACTTCAGGGGAAGAGAAGTTTAGTGCTGCTTATTCCAAATCTTTTTGCATTCTTAGTAGCACAACAGGTAGTAGCCTTACTTTTGATGCAGAAGGCTGTGGGTTCTACTCCCACAGTATGCAAATGGATCGCTGCTACTATACTGTGTTGTAATTTTAAAGGGAGTGGATGCTGCAGTCCTGTGAATGTCCTCCTTTGGAGGAGTTACCCAGTAATTATGAACCTGTTATCAGGTTTGCCATCCATTCCCTATTGCAGTATTACTAATCATTTTTTAGTGTAACAGGCAGTTTATTCTTCAAGGGCAACAGCCACTTTATTTGTAGATGAAATAGTGAAATATAAAGTTGTTTCCTAGCAGCAACCTCTTCATTAGTTAGAGATCCCTTTAATGTGGAATTATTTAGATGACTTACTTCTGCAGAGATTTTGCATATTAACTGATATTGGTGGACTGTAATGTCAGAGGTTTGAGTGGCCTTTTATGGTTTAAATTTTCTGAAATGGGTAGTTTTGTCATTATTGGTTCATACATTTTGTTTCATTGCTTACTAGAAGACTGTTCAAAACTACAAATTTAAAACATTCTAACAACTGGTGCTGTATTATACAAGGAATATAACTTAATACAATTTAGGAAGGTGAATCAAAGAATGCATACATGTATCATGCATGGCCCTAAAAATGTGTTTGAAAACAGCCCAGAGGAAAGTGTGAAAGGCTCAAAATCATGGGTAACTTTCAAGCTTTACTCTTGTTACCAAAGTAATGGAAGAAGATAAAACATTTTACACCACATTGCCTTGAAAGCCTTTTGACACAATCCTCTACTCAGGTGGAGTAAAAAAGATGAATAATGTAGGAGCAAACATTTGCATCACTAGCTGGATTGCCAACTTGCTCACAGGATGCAGGAGATCAGAATAGGGGAAGAGACTAGTCACCAGTGGAGTCCACCAGGGTTCTGTCCTGAGACTTTTTCTGTTTGGCATATACATCTCAGAAGTAAAAGGAAATACCAGAGGGCTCTGGCCGGCTAAGTTTGAGATGACTGCATGCTAGGAGCAGATGACGCCCTGATGTTCTTCGTGTTTCACTGTTGCTGTCATTACATTTGGGTAATCTGCTTGCAGGTTGCCCTCAGTCGACCTGATTAACAAAGTCTTGGGTCCTGCATCGGTTGCTGTCCCTTCTTCCTTGACGTCAGGTAGGCAGGGGTATAAAGCATGCAGCCGACACCATTACATCAGTCTTTCTTGCTGTGCCCGAAGCAGAAGCAGTTCGCAAGTACCGGTCGTCCGACTCCTGAAATATTTGTTTTCGAGTTTCAGATCTGAAGTCTTCAACTAGGCTAAGTACCCCATCAGGGATCCTTTTTCTTGCTCTAAACCGATGTCAGTAAAAGCTAACAATTGTATTTCTTGTGGAAAGCAAATACCGCATAAAGATTTTCATTCGTACTGCATTCCTTGCCTAGGCCCAGACCACGACTTACCTCGCTGTCGATTTTGTGCCTTATTCAAACCTCGTACTATTCGTCATTTGTTCATTTTCGCATCTAAATATTTTGGTACTGGGTTCAATTATCCAGAAATGGCTTTGGTAAGCCAACCGACTTTCCGAAAAAAAACGCAAAGATAAAGACAGAGACAGACCGCATAGGTCTAAAGCTGCCGACGGCTCTTCTCCTAAGCTAGTCACCAGTTCTCCGGCACTTTTGCAGCCCCTGATACTCGCTACTTCAGATTCGAAGGCCTCTTCTGAGACCCATTCATAGTCCGGTATGCCGCAAGATACTACTTTAACTGTGGAACCTGCAGATGTCTCTACTTTGGATGGGTCCGGAGCCGCTGTGCAGGCACTGGCTTCTGAGGGTGTATTCAGGCCTACTGACTTGCATATTAAACTGACGCCATCTTCTTCTTCAAGGCCTAAAACTCGATCCATGCCTACCCGATGCCCAGACCGCATGGTCAGGCCCCTATGCCTAAAAAACAAATGATAAGAATGGCTGAAGACCTTATTACTCTAATCAGGGGAAGCCACCCTTCTCCCTCTGAGACCTAGGACTGATTTTCCTTCTGATTCTTCTGATCAGGATCCTGAAATTTCTGTTTTCTCTGATGACCAGGAGTTGTCCTTATCTACCTATGAGGATTCTGATGCAGAGGACTCCATTCCCTCTGCTTCCCCTCCTGAGGATTTCTCTTTTGGTGAAACCTTGCATACTCTTAGGGAGCATTTCCACTGGGAAAGCCAGGATTGCTCTGACTCCAAAAAGAGGCTTAGGGAATTCTTACTCCTACCTCAACACAGGCCTTTACCCATCCCTCCTGTACTGGACATTGTAGATGATGCCTTCTTGGAATCTAGCCTGGCCCCTGACACTTTACCTCCTGCTCCCAGAAAACCTGACAGGTATTACAGGGTACTTGACTCTCACAAGTTCCTCTTTAAAAATCCTACTGCAGATCCTGAGACCATTTCACAGGGACCCAAGGGCATTAAGGCTACTACTGCCAAAAACCCTAACCCCTATGATAGAGATTGCAGAGCCCTGAATAGATGGGGTAAGAAGGTATACACTTCTGCAGCTTTGGCCATTAGGGCCTTAAACTGACAGTTTCATATGTTAAAGTATCAGCAACATATTATTGGATTGCTTAAACAGAAAATGATGTTGATTCCTGACTGTGCTGAAAATAAAGAATTACAGGATTTAATGTATTCTGCTGAACAAATTGGAAAACATACTTTGCAATGTGGTTTTGCTTCATTAGAGGCATCTTGCAAGGCTGCTGTCACTGGGTCTGTACTTAGAAGGCATGCTTGGCTTAAGGATCAATCTTTGCCAGATCATGTTAAAGCTAAATTACTGGATGCTCCCTTAAACCAGGACCGTCTGTTTGGCAACAAAGCAGAAGTACTTAAAAAGATGGAGGAAAAAGCTAAATCTGTGCAAATTGTAAATGATTTCCTGCAGGTACAGCCTCCCAGATTTAGTAGGCATTGACCTTCTAAGAATTGGCCCTTTCCTGCCTCTTCCAGGCCTTCAGTCCAAACCCAGAACCAGCAGAACACCCAGGCTTCAGTCCCAAGGTACTCACAGGCCTAAGCAGTGGGGGGCTCCCACTTCCAAAGCTAGGAGTAGTAAGACACCCCCTATGGTAAACTGTCACAATGACTTAACTTTAAACCTTTCAAGCCCTGCTCAACTGACTGTTCCTTTAGGGGGAAAGATCTCCCTGCATGCAAAAAAATTGGAAACTCATTACCGAAGACAAATGGGTTTTAAATATAGTTTCCCAAGGATACAGATTCCACTTCCACTCCTTACCAACCCCAGACGGTTGGTCAGATGTATCCCCAAATCAGTGGACAGAGGGAAGCTCACAGGCAAGTTCTCTCTCTTCTAAGCTTCAGGGCTATTCAACCTGTCCCAGAAGAATGGGGGCAAGGTTTCTACTCAACTTTTCTTGGTACCCAGAAAAGATAATTCCTGGCGTCCTATTCTGGACCTGTCTATCCTAAACACTTTCTTGGAAATCCCAAAATTCAAAATGCTAACTCCTCATCAGCTGCTTCCCATGCTAGGCAAAAATGCTTGGTTGGCAACACTGGATTTAAAGGAAGCCTACCTGCACATTCCAATAAGGGAATCTTGCAGAAGATGCATATGCTTCAGAGCAGGCTACATGCACTATCAGTTCTCTGCACTGCCCTTTGGCTTGTCTACTATTCACAAAGTGCCTAGCTCCAGTCATTGCATTTTGCAGACAAGTAAATATTCAGATATACCCATATCTGGATGATTGTCTAATTCAGGCAGAAAGCCAGGACATACTATTACTTCATCTGGCATTTGTAAAGAAATTACTGACTTCTCTGGGGTATACCATAAATGAAAAGAAATCACATCTGGTACCCTGTCAGCAAATTGTATTCCTGGGAGCAAGCTTGAATACAACTTCCCAGATGGCCTACTTCATGCCAGAGAAACAAGTTCATTTGACAGCCTACTTCAAACTACTGGCCACAGACACCCAGCTATCTGCAAGGAAAATAATGCAATCCTTGGGATTCATGGCCTCTTGCAGTCTACTGATTCCATATGCAAGACTGCATATGAGGAAACTACAATGGTATCTAAAAAGCCTATGGTGTCAACATTCTCAGGACCTAGAATCAATAATTCCTATCATACCTTGTCTAAAGATAGTTTCTTTGGTGGGCAGAGGCCTGCCACCAAAACAAGGGATTGCCATTCACTCTACCCCCTGCTGCCCAAACCCTAACAACAGACGCATCAAACTATGCATCGGGGCTCAGTTGGCAGGGCAGTGTATTCAGGGCAAATGGTAACCAAATCAAATGCACATGCATATTAATCAAAAAGAAATGTTAGCTGTACAGGATGCTCTGACAGCCTTCAAGGACCACATTCTTCCAGGACAATTATTGGTAAAGACAGACAAACACCACTGTTATGTGGTACATAAACCAGCAGGGGGGAACCCACTCATACCCTCTCTGCAGACTAGCCATGGCTCTGTGGAACACAACCTTGAGCTGCCAAGTGCACCTACAAGCTCAGTTCCTGCCAGGCAAGCTAAATACACTGGCAGACGACCTAAGCAGACATCTTATGGACCCACACGAGTGGAAACTAGAACCAAAGATATTCAACATGTTGAGAAACAAATGGGGGTGCCCAGAGATGGACCTGTTTGCCTCCCCTCAGAACTTCCAGTTGGACAAATTCTGCATAAGGACTCCCCACAAACAAGCTTGGAAAGTGGGTGCACTGTCCTTCACCTGGAAAAAACAGTTTATGCCTTTCCCCCTCTGCCTCTCCTCTCCAAAGTGCTGCTAAAGATCAAACAGGACAAGCCAAGGACAATATTGATTGCACCAGACTGGCCACGCCAACACTGGTACTCCCTCTTGCGCAGCGTGTCACTGCTGGAACCGTGGCACCTGCCTCAGACCCCTGCCTTGCTGTCCCAGCAGGAGGGCCAGATTCTGCACCCACAGCTTCAAACCCTGAACCTTGCAGCCTGGCTAAGTACCTGATCTCTCCATATACCATCCCTCAGTAAGCAAGTGATGGATGTCATTCTGGAGGCAAGGAGGCCTAGTACTAAAAAAAAACTATGCTGAAAAATGGAAAAGATTCTGTTCCTGGAGCCAAACTCAGGAAATGGGCACAGCAGCCCCCAGTTTACCTCAGATTCTTCAATACTTAACTGAGATGCTTCACAAGTGCCTTTCTTTTTCTTCCATCAAAATTCATGCCTCGGCCATTTCAGCACATTACAGTACAGAGCCAGCCCTCTTCTCTCATCCTCTGCTAAAGCAATTCCTCAGAGGGGCCAGAAACGTAAAACCACCCAGGAGAGCCCCTACTCCAGCCTGGGACCTTAACTTTGTATTGGAAAAGCTCACTTTACCTCCCTTTGAGCCAGCTGCAAATGCAGAGTTGAAATTCCTTTCTTGGAAAACAGCCTTCCTTCTAACCATTACTTCAGCAAGAAAGGTGTCTGAATTACACGCCCTCATTGCAGTGGAGACTTTCATCGTCTTTCATGAGGACAGGGTGTCCCTCAGGACCAATCCTTCTTTCATGCCCAAGGTGGTATCCAGTGTGGCCATTAATCAGTCCATTCATTTGCCAACCTTCTTTTCTAATCCACAGAACAAAGGGGAATGAATACTGCACCCCTTGGATGTGCACAGACAACTTAGATTTTACTTGGACAGGACAGAACCTCTCAGGAAATCTGAACAGCTGCTGGTTGCATTTGCTGCAGGGGCAGAGGGGAAGGCCATTTCAAAGCAAACCATTTCTAAGTGGATAGGCCATTGCATTCATTTCGGCTATAAGAACCATGGAAAACCTACCCCACAGGGGATAAGACCTCATGCCACCAGGGCTACATCTAACTCTACAGCCTTTCTCAGAGGTGTCCCTACCATCCCATCCTGGAAGCTGCTACCTGGAGCTCCGTTCATACCTTCACCAAGCATTACCACTTGCTAATTTTTTCTAAATCCAGAGTTGGCTTTGCAACTGCAGTCTTGCAGGGCCTTATAGCTGGTCCTAATGCTAATTGCCTCCTCCCATCCTTAGCTTTGGGAATATACCCAAATGTGATGACTGCAACAGTGAAACATGAAGTACATAGTACAGTTGTGTACATAAATGTAGATGTTCGAGTGTATTCACTGTTGCAGCCCTGGTTACCCTCCCTCCAGCCCCCTGACTTCTATTGACTATACCTCTATTCTTGTTTACTATGCTTAAAGCTTTCTGGTGTATTTGTTTTTTGTTGGAGGTGTAACCTTGTATATAATTGCTTGCCATTATGGGGGCACCTGACATCTGGGGCAAGAAAAACTGATGTAATGGCATTGGCTGCATGCTTTATCCCCGACTACCTGATGTCATGGAAGATGAGACAGCAACCGAAGCAGGACCCAATACTTTGATAATCAGGCCGACTGAGGGTTACCTGCAAGCAGATAACCCAAATGTGATGACTGCAGCAGTGAATACACTTGAGCTTCTACATTTATGTTAAATGTACACAACTGTACTTTATTGAATCCCCAGATGACTTAACCATCATGCAGGAAGGTTTGTCCCAAATAATAACTGGTGTCAAAATCATGACAATGGCCTCTAACAACTGTCCCAGTTGTTTGACATTTGGGAACTTGTGTATATAGTGACCTAACTTTTGACCAACATGTGCCCAGAATTATAAGAAAGCCTTTCTATATTGCACAGCTTATAAACAAATTGATTGTGACTAGATCTAGAGATGATGTTGTTCTCCTTTACAAAGCTCTCATTAGGTCAATCATTTTGTGTAATGCCCACTTTGGCATGCATCTGTCCAGCCCCATGCAACAATTGGAATACCTTCAGCGATATCTTACTAAAAGGATACAAGTCCTAAACAGTAGGTTTTGCATGGACCACCTCAAAGATTTATTACTATGCTCAGTATCCTACAAAGTGCTTAGAGGTAACATGTCTGGCATACAAGGCATCCTCTGACCTAATACAGATGGACGTACTAAACATCAGCAAGTCAAATGGAATCAGAAATACTCAGTCCAGCTAGCTAAACTGAATGTTGTGGAGAGATGGATATATATCACAGAGACTATCACTGTTCCAGAACAGACTATCTGTAAAAGTAAAACAAAGCTCATCCATCCATATTTAAATGCAATTTGGATCTAAGGATGGGTAATAGAGAATGTACACCAAAATTGCCCCTCATGCCACTAATGGATAGAGGCAGTTCCTAAATGCTGCATCCCTTACATGGGTCCCCTCAAATTATCTATGGTATGATCACAGTTATTCTCACTAGGGCTAATATACAGTTTTCAGCCATGGGATAGGCAAGACGAATCAGAAAATGTTAATTCAAGCACCAAAAGGGAATTGGCTAAGTTTAAAATGTCCTCCAGGTGAACCTATACTGTGGTAGTAAGTAGTTATAAAAAATTGCCCTTTTTAGATCACTAAGTGCCCCTCTCACCCTCCAACCCCCCTCCCATGTTCATCAGCTTCCGGCACCTATGATTTTGTGTATATTGCAGTGGTGGTGCTGCGATAGCGTTGTCGTCTCACAGTAAGACTTTGTCCTGTTTGATTCTCAGCTAGAGCGTCTTCTGTGTGGAGACATGCGTGAGTGGGTGTACCTTCGTTGAAGGTTGTGTGTCAGAGCTGGCAACTCGGCACATAAAAAAATCTACTGCCAATCATTAGCGGACTGGAGTTCTGCTGTGGGGACCCCTAACCAGGAAAAGCCGAAAGACACAACAACAATGGTTTGTGCTCATTTACCATCTATTGTTTTCCTTTGTAAGTTTCGGTAAGACCTGTTTTGTGATTGCAGTATTATCTTGCTAGTATTTAACTCACAGGTTTGTGTATGTGCAAATCAGAGAGGTTGAGAAGAAAAACATGACAAGAAAATTAATGTCATTAAACTCGGCAAAGATTAAAACATGAAAGAAGACTGTAAGAGTAAAAAAAAATGGAAATGTTCCATTTTTTATGGAGGCTTCTGTGTCAACAGTGCAAACACGGGGAACATGTACTAATTTCTGAAATACTAAAGTTTTCCCTCACCAGCTTATTGCTGTCAAAAAATTAACTGCTTGGCAGTACTTTCTTTGATACCTGTGCTGGTATCTTCCGTGACTAGTTTGAGTCCTGAGGTTTGGATGGGCCTTGTTGCTTCACCTATTCTTGATTAGCCTGGGTTTGTGCACCTTTACCTTGTTCAGCTTCTTGTGCATGAACCCATATTAAAATAGCAGGGGCATTACCAGTTTGTTTATATAATGCAGGGATTTTAATGGTATTTGTGAGGATACAAAGAGGAAGCAGGGAAAAAAACCTCAACAATACATCTATCAATCAAGATATTTGTATGTGGCAAATTGGCTTCATTCTCCTTCCTTTTAAAATTGTGTTGAGAGAATCCTTTCTATGTGAGAGAGAAGAATGAAGACAGTCCCAAATGTCATTGCATTTTTATAAAGCAGATAGTGTCCTGATTCACACACTGCTGCCCCCCACAACAAAGTTGACATGTACAAAATGCCATTATTAGTCATGACTTATGTTGCACACAAGCCTAATCCTGCTGCTTTCTCCATCTATATCAACAAGATCACAAGATCCTAGGGATCACAAGGCAAGTAATTTAAAGACCAAGCACACCTTGCTAGTTACGAGTCTCAGTTTGTACTCCCCACACACTTCCAGGAGGGAAAAGTAAAAATATGTTAGGGACAGGGATGAACGCTCTTCAGGTACCCATTCAAACATCAAGGTTAGCCTAGAGTGGGACAAAGGTGTCATTCTGCTTAACACGGAGGGGCATTTTGTTATAGAGATGGGACAAAGCACTGGGTAATGAGACTCTCCCTCCAGTATGTTTTATGAGTGTATGTATGTAAATATATATATATATATATATATATATATATATATATATAATGTTTATATAGAGTTTCAATAAGAGTCAAAAAGCTATTTCCCTTGCAGTTTTTCCATTTGATAAGACTTTGGGGTTTTTAGATTTGTATGAGGAAGCAGTTTGCACATCTAGTACCTTAGCTGTTGGGGGACTTTACCAGCATGGACTAAAAGAACAGAAAAGTAGGTTTCCGCACACTGGATAAAACAGAGGAGTTCACACAGTGAAATTTGCTAATGTTGGTTCTGATGAAATCTGTTTTTGAAAGACCAACACACAACTTTTTATTCATTAAAATTGTTTTGTGCTTTTGCCAGAGATGTTCTTGGTCTTCACATCTGTTTTTGTGCATTGTTTGTGGTAGTTGCATGTCTTTTGTGGTGCACAGGCATGTTTCTGTTTTTATTAATGTTGTTTTAATGCTATGTCAGGAGTTGTGTTGAGAAGGTTTGCATGGCTTAGGACTGATTGATACATTCAAGATGTTAGAGGTGAATTACTTGTTATTCCTGTAACACAATAATTCATATTTATTCAGCCAACAAAAGCTTTCATTGTTGATCTAGAAGAAAAGGTCAAAATTAAATATTCTAAAAAAATATTTTGTCTTGCTGTCCAGTATGAAAGGACTTAGTCATCAACTCTTGTTATTGAACAGCATGCCTTATTTGGCATGAATGTGAGAAACCTCAGAGATTCCTAATTGAAAAGATCCTTAGCTACCTGATAGACTGACAACCTTCTCCCTGTATTTGGGGGTCTTATAGACTCCTCCTTAATGGTCTGTGTTTAGCCTTTTGAGTCATGGATCACCATGCCCTCTTGATGTCCTGCATCTTAAAAAAATAAGTGATTCCTCCAATACCAACATTAAGGACCAAAATCTTCATCAGCAAATTAGTATGACACTTTGGTCTTGTAGATTCATCTCCTAGTGCATCACCACCCTGTGGGACCAACTTTGTTATACTTCAAACAATGCAGTACCCTTTTCACTTTCAGAATAAATCTCAACACTTGCATGGGTAGCTTCAAATTCTCCATGAATCTATCCTGTGTTGCCCTCCTTGAAGCAGAAGGAAAGTTTTGAATTTGTGTTATTGGATAGGCCCATTCATGTGAAGAATGATTACTTAGTATTTTTCTGTGAACTCCCAAAAAGAAATTGTTTTGCTGAAGAGTCTTAATTTGCCCCCCCCCCCAAAATAAATGTGGAAATATTATGTTCCATAGAAAAGAGAGGATGTAATCAAACACTTCAGTATAACTGCTACGCCCCCCGCTTAGATTTTCTCTTCCCATTTCTCAGTACTTCAAGGAGGCAAGTTTGAGAATCATCTTTCTGCCTTGGCAAAAGATTATTAGTAGTTTTTTTTTTTTTTTTTTTTTTAACACAAGTAAGATTATGCAATAAAATGTCTTTTATTGCCACAAATGCAACTTATTCTTCATAATGCCACTTTAACAAAGAAGGCAAGTTTTACAAGTAATGGATTCAATCTTAAGAAAAGCAGAGGAGGAGAGAAGTAACCTTAGATTACAGAGGTCAAGGTTTGTGGCAACTGCCAGTCAGCTTCCAAAGCTTTAGGGTACCTTCCACATCCTCAGACTGGGGGGGTCTAGCCCTCCAGAGCTTTCCTGCTGGTGAGCAGCACTCCTGTTGTGGGCCTCCGAGAACTGAGAGTCTGTTCTCCATTGCCTGGTGGATAAGTTCCCCGTGGGAAGGCGGAACCTTCCACATTTATTTTATTACTAAAACCATGTTGCTTTTCAAAGAACTGTGTGTTTTTGCATGCTTTTTAATGTTTTGGGAATTATCTCCCCAGGCCTCCACTGAAAATTGGCTTCATTCCAAGTCGGACTTTTCCGGTTAGCAGATGATCTGAAGTAGTTAACTTCATTTGATCAGCAACCTGTGAGTATCGGATCCGATTCGGATCCGAGCCAGCAGCTTTCCTAACAAAAGATCTGTGCTCCAAGCTCCTCCCCTACCCATAATGCCCTACAACCTCCCTCTAACCCTCAGATCTTGTTTGCCACGGCTTCTTGAAGCATCTGAAAATGAGCTCCTAGTGTTGGGTTTTGTGAGTTGAGTAGAATATTTAACTTTTTTCCTATAAAATCTGTGTAATCTGAGTGTGTGCAGTACCCCTTTTCTCCCTTAATCTATTTGGGTAGTTTTATCTTTAGTTTAGTGTAGATTTTAAACCCCCCCCTTCTGTCTGTGTGTGAAGGTGTGTGCGTGCGGGCCTGTTCCCTTCAAAATGTCTGAGGACCCAAAAGCGATTTTTTCTAAATGCTTCGAGTGTGGCCATAAGCTGTCCCCAGCGGATGGCCACACTCGGTGCATTATTTGCCCTATGTGTGGACCATCTCTCGTCAGGCTGCACTATCTTTGCAGCCTTCAACCCCAGGGCTTTGAGGGATAGGCAGACTAGGCTGATCCTCGCAGGCCTTTTGCCCCCGGATTCAGCTTCGTCCTCCTCCCCCTCTTTGGCGCCAGCCGTGGCTGCTCCACTGACCATTCCCACTCCCCTGGCCGGGATTCAAACTCCCTCTTCGGCTCAGGAGGAAAGGGACTCCAGAAAAAAGGATAGGAAGGACAAAGAGCGTGAGAGGATCAGGCATCATAGTCACAAGAGGCGGGCCGATTCAGCTCCCTCGGCCCCGCTGTCTAAGCAGCTCGCCTCCCCTCTTAAGGTCTCCGGGTTTTCCCCCCTCCAGGCTTCGTTCTCCACGTTTCTCCCCGGAGCTGGAGGAGGAGAATCAGTCCCCTTCGAGGTCGTCCAGGCGGCCTTCCCGGCCAGCCTCGGCAACCTCATCCAGGTCAACAAGAAGTTTATCCGACACGGACATGGACCGGATGATGCACCAATTTCTTCAGACCCAGCTGCAGATGGGAGTGCTCTTGCCACCCCCCCCCCCCCAGGGGGGAGCTTGACCCCATTTTTCACCCCCATTGCTCCTTCTCTGACCCACTACCGGGGTTCGGAGCTATCGGATCAGAGTAGCTTCAGAGCCGGGGTGGTGTCGGCGCCGACAATGTTTCCTACTTCGGCGCCGACTGTACTTTCGAGTTTGTCGGATCCATTTTTGGATCCGAGCTCTCTGGGCCGTGAGATGAGGGGTCAGTGTGCCTTCGGCTCCATTGAGGTTGGATTGCACTACCCTTTCGAATCCGATCGGGTCATCTCCGACGTTGATCCACGGTGCCGGATCCAAGGGGGCTGCTTTCGGATCCTAGGGAGAGCAGCTCACCCTCAGCATTCGACATTGTGGAGAGGGTTCTTTCAAGGGATTCGAGGTCCCAGGCTCTTGCTACAGATCCACCTGCCATTCCCTCTCAGACGGGCCTGTCTTCAATCATACGGCCCCAGAGACAGCCTGCGCCTACGTCCCAGATGGTTCCCATAGAGGAACAGGACATTGTTGGTCAGCCCTCCTCGGACAGCCCCTCCCGAGGAGGTCCCTCACAAACGAAAGTGCAAGAGGAGGCACTTGGACTCACCCGAGTCCCTCACAGAAGACACGGACTTGGAGGAAGGGGAAGGCTCCCCCAGGTCACCCCCCGAAGACTTCTCATTTGGAGACATTATGGAAATGCTTCGTATTAGAGGGGGGTGGTCAGCCCAAAAGCCTTCCTCAGATGAGTCCGTCTTTCTGGAGGCATTCGGCCCATCTTCCTCTTGTGTGTCCCCTCCCGCCGATCCCCTGGTGGACCTCATAACTACCAGGGCATGGAAGAAGCCAGACACTGTGGAGCCAATACCCAGGAGACTGGACAGGATTCTCAGCCCCCCCCCCCCCCCCACAGACAGGACAGTTTGGAGCAAAGGTGCCCCGGTAGATGCCATGGTGGTGGCGGCTGCCACCAAGAAGGAATTAGCACAGGAGAGTTCCTCAGCACATCCTCCAGACAAGGAGTCTCGAACGATGGACTGCCTCGGAAAGTGGATGTTTGCTTCAACGACCTTCTCTGTAAGGTCACTGAACTATATGACACGTGATTCGACTCCAGCGGGACCTAATCAGAGTACGCTGGGTCACCCCCAGAGTCCATGTCAGCCAAGGACAAACGGACCTTCCCAGCGTGAATGGCCACTCTTAAGTCTATCACAAACACCTCTATGCGGCTTCTTTCCCATGCCACAGAGGGAGCGGCTAGAGCCATTGTCTTACGACAACAGGCCTGGCTCTATCTCTGTGACTTTGCTGAACCCTTCAAGGCGTCCTTTGCGAACACCCCTTTTGACGGTTCTACGCTTTTCGGCAAAACCGTCCACGATACGCTACTCCAGAGCGAGAAGGACGGGAAAACGTTGTTTGCCGTCGGGATCCGCTTCTCGGCTCCTCAGAGGTCCTTCTCCGGGAACCAAAGAGGAAAGAAGAAGATGTGGTTCCGGAAATCCCAACAATCCTGTTTTGCTCTGGACCCCTCGTCCTTGACGCAGAGGACAGGGTGGACACCGGCCCAGAGGCAGAGGGTGGCCGAAAAATTTTGGGTCAAGGGAACACTTTTCGATCGACCTGCACAGCAACCCTGATGGGTTGCCCGACTGCTCCTCTCTGGAGGCAGTCGGGGGACGCTTCTCGGAGCATCTAGCACATTGGGAGTCCATTACGACAAATCGCTGGGTGCTCCGGATCATATCCAGAGGTTACTCAATTCCATTCCTAAGTACGCCTCCCCGATGTACCACCCAATCAGAGGGAGGTAGCAGCCTTCGAAATAAAAGAGCTACTAGGAAAAGGAGCCATCCAGCACGTCCCCCCCAGCCAATCTGGATCAGGCTTTTACTCTAGGTTCTTTTTGGTGCCAAAAAAGACGGAGGACTTATGGCCAATTCTCAACCTGTCCACACTGAACCTGTCAGTTGCCAAAGAGAAGTTCCAGGTGGTCACCATTCAATCCATTCTCCCACTGTTACAGGAGAATGACTGGATGTGCTCCATAGACCTCAAGGATGCTTACTACCACGTTCTAATGGACAGGCGATCCAGGAGGTTTCTCCGCTTTCGGCTGGGAGCCAGCCGCTATCAGTTCAGGGTCCTACCCTTCGGTCTCACCACAGCCCCCAGGGTGTTCACCAAGGTCATGGCAGTTGTAGAGGCCCACCTGAGTCTTCAGGGAATACAGGTCTTTCCTTACCTGGACGACTGGCTCCTAGCCGCCCCCACCAGGCATCTACTATGTTCAGTGAGAGACTATATCCTACATATCTCCCGCTATCTATGGATCATGATCAACCAAAAGAAATCCTCCCTTCAGCCTACTCAAATCTTGGATTTCATAGGGGCCAGGATAGATGCAATTCAGTCCAAAGTCTTTCTGACGTCGGACAGACTTCGCAATCTAAACCTCCATGTTTTGTCTCTTTTTCAGTCCTCTGCCCCTCCAGCGGAATTAGTTCTGAGGGAATCAAAATTCCCAAAAACCAGGGCAACCTCTGAATATGAGGATGCTCCAATGGACCTTACAAGTCCAGTGGTCCATTCTACTTCATCCCTTGTCTGCCACTATTCCTCTCAGCAGGGTTTGCAGGGAATCTCTACTTTGGTGGCTCCATTCCAAGCACCTCCGGGAAGGGAGCCCCTTCTCCATGTCCCCAACCCAAGTCACAGTGACCACGGACGCGTCTCGTCTCGGGTGGGAGGGGCATTGCATGGGCAGAACCGTCCAAGGCATGTGGACTCACACAGAGACCTTTTTTGCATATCAGTGTTTTGGAGATGAGGGTGGTGCTTCTACCGTTGCAGGCTCTCCATGCTCTTCTTCCTCTAGGGACTATTGCAATTCAAACAGACAACATGTCAGTGGCCTGGTACATCAACAAGCAAGGGGGAACCAGATCGTACCCACTTTGCCGAGAGGCCATGAGAGTGTGGGAATGGGCGATATCCACCAACCGCTTTCTCATAGCAACGCACATACCAGGCAAACATTCTGGCAGACAAGGCGAGTCGGACTATCCTCTCACCCTACGAGTGGTCTCTGAACCCCTTAGTAGTGAAACAGATCTTCCTCAGATGGGGTCAACCTTGCTGCGATCTGTTTGCGTCACCTTCGAATGCAAAGTGCAGCGAGTTTTTCGCTCTGATTCCCCCACTAGGGGAAAGCCCCAGAGATGCTCTGGTTCATGCTTGGCCAGACGGTCTTCTTTATGCTTATCCTCCTTTTCCGTTGATGACAAAATTCTTGCAGAAAGTTCATCAGTTGAGAAGCAGGGTTATCCTCATAGCCCCATTCTGGCCTCGTCAAACCTGGTTCCCATGCCTACAGTCTCATGTAGTGCATCCTCCCTGGATCTTTGATCCCCTTCCGGATCTGATTTCTCACCCCTTGGGATTGAAGACCCCCAACCTGGACAACCTCAAGCTCTCGGCTTGGTTGATTCAGTTCCCTTAATGGCTAGGACTCCCGGTATCTCATCCTCAGTTAAAGCTATTCTGGTGGCCGCTCATAAGCCTTCTACCAGAAAAGTCTACAAGAGTAAATGGAAACGTTTTTCTATCTGGGCGGAGCATAGGAATTTGGATCCTTTTACGGCTCCTATTCCAGCAGTCCTCGATTTTTTATCCCAAATCTTCCATCAGGGGGCTAGTTCTTCAACTGTTAAAGTTCAACTGGCAGCAATTTCCCACTTTCACATTGGAAACAAATTTGGCCCCCTAGCATCTTCTAAGATCTGCAAGACCTTTCTGAAAGGTATCTTTCTTTTGAGACCCCCTGTTAAGAAAACAGTTCCTCCATGGGATTTAACCCTAGTTCTCCAGGCTCTTACTGGTCCCCTCTTTGAGCCCGCAGCTTCGGTCGACTTGAAGTATGTATCTTGGAAAACTGCCTTCCTGATTGCTATTACCTCAGCTAGAAGGATATCGGAGCTTCAGGCTCTTTGTAGTAAGCCCCCGTACATTATTTTTCATAAAGACAAGAGTTTCCCTCAGGACTAACCCCTCTTTTCTGACTAAAGTGGCTTCTGAAGCCAACATCAACCAATCGATCAACCTGCCTGTCTTCTTCCCTAATTATCACAACAAAGGAGAGTATAGACTCCATTGCTTGGATGGATGTACATAGACAGTTACGATTTTACTTGCACAGAATGGCTGTTTTTCGAAAATCAGAACAGCTCTTTGTTTCATTTGCTAAGTCCTGTCTGGGTAAACCAGTGACTAAGGTAACCTTAGCTAGGTGGATTTCACAATGCATTCTTCTCGCATACAGAAGCTCTGGTCGACCTGAGCCTGTGCGGGTTCGGGCACATTCTGCCCATTCTGTGGCTACTTCTGCGGCCTTCTGGTCGAAGGTCCCTTTGGATGACATTTGTTCAGCAGCTACTTGGGCTTCCTCTCACACTTTCATTACACATTATAAATTGGATCTGATTTCCAGAGGAAGGGCGTCCTTTGGCTCTGCAGTGATCCGGAATATCCTCCCATAAGGGCCTCCCAAGTTGTTGGTAGCTGGGGACTCTGTCCCACAGGTTGCTGATCAAATGAAGTTAACTACTTCAGATAAAGAATTTATGTACTCACCATAACGTTCCATCTGGGTAGGTAACTTCATTTGTCTGCAACCAACCCTCCCTCCGTCCCCCTGACCTGTAGTTCGTCCTTGAAGGATCATGGTATTTCACTTCCCAGATGACATCAGGTTAGGATGTTCAGGTAGTTTTTCCTTGTGTTATGGTACTATTCTGTGATACGATGGCAAACTCAATCTGAGGGTTAGAGGGAGGTAGCAGGGCATTATGGGTAGGGGGAGGAGCTTGGAGCTCAGATCTTTTGCTAGGAAAGCTGCCAGCTCAGATCCGGATCGGATACCCACAGGTTGCAGACAAATTAAGTTACCTACTCAGATGGAACGTTATGGTGAGTACATAACTTCTTTTTAAATAAAATAAATACATGTGTTCAAGCTGAAGCTAGGTGTCCTTGTGGTTGTCTTTATTTTTAGTGTAAACTGCAGTTTTATTCATTTTGTTTTATGATGTTACAGATTATTTTAAGAGCTGGATCAAGTGAGTGTTAAGCTTGTTACTGTGTTTTTTTTGTAAACATTATTTTTTGATACTTACCTTTTACTGACTATTGCTGACATCACCTGACACCATGTAAGGCTTCTTTCTGGTTTAATTTTGGAACAACTTCTTTTTTCCTTTGTTCTTCCTCCCCCTCCCCAGAGACAATAAAAATAACATTTCAAGACAGCCTTTGTCAGTTCAACAGACTGCTTCCTTGCCTCACTCGCAGATGGGTGATCCTGCAGTGGTTATTTCATTTGTTTCCTCAGACCACTCAGTTTCTTCCTTTGGTTCTTCTGGTGCATTCCCTTCAGCCACTGTAGACCAGGGGTTAGACATGTCCTCCTCAGATATTGGAGCGTCCTGTTTGGGCATGGTAGAACTGTTCTTGTATGTTTCTGAGGATTGAGCAGGTAAATGCTTTTCTGCCTGGCCAGACTAAGATGCCTGTTCCCTGGGGTGATGTCCCTGACATGAGAGTCTGCTTCTGTGGATATTCCTTTTAAAATAAATCAGAAAGTTAAACACTTATTTTGTCCTGTATCAGCTATTGTAAACGGGGAAGATTTATTGTGCTTAGCTCTGGCTCTTAGCCTTTCTTACTCTAGGTATTCTGCTGAGAGAAAAAAAATATTCACTTTCTGGAGATTCCCATTGTGTTGAACAGGAAATAGAATTAGAGGGATCAAATTCAGTTGTTTTTCCCCAAGCTATGAATTCTAAGTCTGAGGAGAGTATTTATTCTGTTTTTCCATTGGAAGGATTTTCCTTTTCTTAAACCATATCTAGAATGAGTCAATATTTTCAGTGGGAACAAAATGACATTCCAATTTCTTTGAAAAAAATTATTCTGATTTATAACAACTGGAATTTCCTCAGTCTCCTGTTGCTCCTTCTGTCCTTCCATTAGTGGAGGTTGTTTTTATTATGGCATGCAACATGTCTGACAGTCAGCCTGCACCCCCCTAAGAGGACAGCTAGATTGTCTAAGGTTCGTTCCTCAGTCTTAAAAGTGCTTATTTCCTAATTCCAGCTCTGACCTAACAGTGGTTTCCTTGTCAACATCTTTGGTAGCTAAACTTCCAGCAAATACTAATTCCTCACTCTCGGACAAGGATAGCAAACATTTTAAGAGATTTGTGAAGAGTATATTCTTCTGCCACTGTTACTTTTTGAATTTGTAATCATCAAACTCACTTTTTAAAGTTTTTGCGTGCTTCTTTTCAAAATATGAGGAACATTACTTCCACTTTTCCTTCACCTGAGGGTAAATCTTCTCTAAATGCTCTTAATTGATTCTGTTTCTCAAGTGCCCAAACATATTTTGAAGCGCAGTGACTCAACTGATTCTTCTTCCAGAACTGCATCTAATGGGTCTGTTATGAGAATACTTGCATGGTTACATTCACAAATTTTGCTAGAATATGTAAAATGCTGAAATTTTGAATTTTCCCCTTGATTGGGAGGTTTTTCTTTGACCATCTTCTTCTGAAGTCCTGAAAAAATGAGATGAGAGAGGAAAAGTGATTCAAGGGGTGACTCAGATTATTCAGCCTTCTTTCTCCAAGTTTGTTAAATGTTTCAACCCCAATTCAGGATCCTTTTACAAAAAAACAAAATAAGCATACTCAGCAAACTTAAGGCAAGCAGATGATCAAGAGATATGTCAAAGAGTTTCTTAAAAAAAAAAAAAAAGAGAGAGAGCCTCCAAAAACCAAGGCCAGTCCAACAAGTCTGAATGACTATATCTACAAATGTCCTGTCTACACCATCTAAGATAACAGTGGTAACAGAAAAGCTACACATTAAATTTCTTAGTGCCAAGTCACAACACCCAGTAATGCTTACCCATTTTTTATGTAATACCATTTCAAATGCTGGAAGACATCCCTTTCAGTGACACAACATCATTGCTTTTTTTTATGTTATGTTATAAAACCAAAATATGTTTATGATTTTATATATGTTGCCCTCTGTGGGGGAAAATGTGCTTGTTTGTTGTCAAATAAATTTCAAGACACTTTGCATTAGGGAGGCTGTAAAATTATTTAAAAAAAAGCAAATCATGCTGTGGGTGGAACCAGGATACATAGTAATGATAGTGGGTTGGAGGCGATATTTATTTGTAGCTGGCAGTATATTTGCTGTTAATTCTGTTTCAGAGGTGTGCTGATTTCACATTAACCCTCCATTCCTCTTTTAAAACCTATAAGGAGAGCTGTACTGGTCACCTGCACTAATCTCCCCCAACACACACACGCACACGCACACACACACAGACAAACACTGCTACAGCTACATTTTAGTGCCAGTTATAAGATGAGACTTTGGTAGCTGGAGCATTTTAATGTATTGCCTGTAACATGGGACACAGAACAGAATGCTAACAACTGGGACTGGTCTGTACAACTTGAGACAGATGGCAAACCCAGCGTAGGCCAGACAGGCTGTACCCAGGGTTAATGACAGTTGGCAGATATGGGAGTCAATGGACTGGAGAATGGCAGATGTAGTTCTTTTCACAGAGGGAGGTATAGAAAGAATCCTTTTAACTAGAGTCTTTTCAGCCTTACCACTATTTCAGGAATGGTTATGAAATCAGTCCTGCAAGTTGGACAGGTGGTATTCTTTACTGTAGCTCATCAGGATAGTAGGTAGTACCCACTTTTTAAGAAACGTGGCTTCCCTACTTCTGCATACAGTTCACAGAATCTTCTCCTGCATGAATTTGATTGGGTACAATTCAGTCATTACCTTACTTCACTCAACTTTACCTGGTACACAATCATCTCTACAACCAAAACTGCCTGGCTGACTAAGGCTGTGATGTGAGGGGCTCCTGTTGGAGAAAGTCAAGACTGGCCTTGAAACCATCTGCTAGTATGTGCACATTTTTTCATGCAACAGTGGACTACTGCCACCCCTGAAAACAGAGGGGGGTAGTCCCTTATTTCCAGAGCAGAATATGGTGGTTTCCTCCAGCTCTAAAACAGTTTTTAGCATATAGTGTAACTGTTGTAGAAAATGTGCACAGTGTAACCATAGTGCAGATTATTGTGCAAATTCTTGGCCTGTTGTGTCACTTGGTTGGTCTCATCTTGGTTAGGTGTCCCACTTTTAAGGTACCTGCTGAATTGTACCTCCCCTGGTCTCTATGGACTCATAGGTTCATAGGTTGGTACTAGGCTATCAGCCCTAGGGCCTATACAAGCCTAGCCATAACAATTCCCTGGCTATTTCTTCCCACATTATTTACTTTCCTGGACCCCTGTCTAGCAGGGCGACTGACGTGATCCCTGGGGTGAATTTCCTTTCTCCCATCCAATCGTCAAGGTTCCTCTTGAAGAGGTCCAAAGAGGCACTCTGCTTGACATGTATGGGCAATCTATTCCAGAGTCTGGGGAGTCTCTGGGTCAGGAACCTATCCCTCCAGCATGTTTTGTTTATTGTGATGACAAGGTTTAGATTCCTGGAGCGTGTAGCTCTGAGGGATTGGGATTTCTTTAAGTGTAGCATGTCCAACAGCTCTGGGTTTGACATGGCCTTGTATGTTAAGCAGAGATCGCCTCTGTGAGCGATATCGACAGAATATAGCTGGAGTTTTTAAGGTGGTCAGCGTGGGCATCTGCTTTAGGCCTGTGATTCTTTTAGTGAGGTATTTCTGAGGCCTTTCCAGTTGTTGCAGATGTCTTGAGAGGTACATACCAAATGGGGCGTTGTATTCTATAATGGGTCTAATGAGGGATGAGTACAGTGGGACAATGACCTCCTTTTTTCTGGATGAAAAGCCCTTTGTGATGAGGTGTGCCACATAGAAGGATTTCCTGACTGTTGTGGCGATGTGGTTATCAAAGGTGAGACCACTGTCCACCTGTGTCCCTAAGTCTCTTATCACACTTTCTGTGTTTAGTGTACTGCCACCTATATGGTAATTCATGGATACATGTTTTTCCCCAAAGGGGATAACAATACATTTCTTGGCATTGAGCTTGAGCCCATGGCTCTGGCACCAAGCATCTGTTTCTGTAAGGCCTTTTTGTAGAGTATCCACATCATTTGGTGATTCAATAATGGCTCCCAGTTTTCAGTCATCTGCAAACTTTGTTAGCCAGAGTCCCTTAGTGTTGACCTGTACTTCAGAGAAGTAGATGCCAAACAAGAGCGGCCCCAGGACTGAACCCTGAGATACTCCACTTGTCACTTGTCTGGAGCTGGATTTGGAGTCGGCTACTTTTACAGTGTGGGTTCTATCAGTAAGCCATTTAGCAACCCATTGGGTGACATAGGGATTAATGCCCAACTTAGTAAGTTTATCTATGATTCCAGAGTGGGGGATGGTGTCAAAGGCCTTGGCAAGGTCTAGATAGGCTGTGTGGACCACCTTACCCTTGTCCATGGCTCTGGAGACTGATTCAAAGAAGTCAATCAGGTTCAGGAGACAAGATCGGCCCTTCACAAACCCAAACTGGGTGGGGTCCAGTGTTTGAAGGTTGCCAATGTCTTTGTTTATAAGTTTCATGATAATACGCTCCATGGCCTTGCAGATAAGGCTTGTCAGACTGATGGGACGGTAGTTTCTGGGATCCAAGGTGGATCCCCCCTTGTGGATTGGGATAACTCTAACAATTTCTGTCTCAGCATGATTATCCCTGGTTATTTTTCAGTAAATGTGTGATGGCATTTCTCCACATCTTACTCTTAATGTGGTGACCAAATTAATTCTTTGTTTGTGTTGCAACACTGTAATGCAGCCAGAGTAAGGCACTATGGCAAGATCACATACATTCACAGAATAGTTGTGACTCCGCGTGTAACATCTTAATGAGAAAAGATTGTTGTGGAATCTGAGGGAAGGTATCTTAACCTGTTTGCACTGTTTTATCTTGCTGTTTCTCCGTTTTAAAAGTACATCTGCCTCAGTTGAACTTGTTCTGTAAAAATATAATAAATTCACAGATAAAGTTGACAATGAAGCCTATTAGATATATTGCATGTGGATTCAGATAGACCTTTGACAAAAGTATGTCAGAAAATGTTGATGGGGAAAACTAAATGACATTTATCTGAGACCCAAATTGCTGAGTAGAGAATGGATTTGTGTACAATTGCAGGTGCTGTTGGGAGGGGCTGTAATGCGTAAAGCCATTGACTACAGGAAGAAGCACAGGATGGTGATTGGAATGGGTGTGTTCAGCTTACTGGACTTAACACTAGTTGAATCAGATAAGGAGGATCACCATGGCATGATCAGTGGTTGTGGATGAGACAGCTAGCCTCCATTTTGATCTACTGCAATTTGCAGGATATATATGTAGCTAACATCTTGGGTCAGGGCAGAAAATGGAAAATTTATCTGTCTGTACTGTCACTGTCGGGTGTATACTTAATACTTTGCAGAGTCAGAATTCCTGCATCTCACCTAGTATTTCTACCATTTACACATGTGTTTGTCCAATTTTAACTTTTCTTTTGCTTCTCCACTCCTAGTGCCCAAGTCAAATGCTTTTCACAGTGAATTAAATTAACCAACTATTCACACTTTTCTTGTCCATGATTTCATGTAGAGTGCCCATACCTTCACACACATTGTTGCTTTTAATGAGTGGTGGTATATTCCCTCGGATATTTATTACTAAGGCTTCTTCAGAAAGTTAATGTCAACTGTTATTTTTCTACAGGCACTGAGTATAGTAGAAGTCTTATTGGTGTATTCTTAAGATTCCTAAGGATGTCAGTACCTAGGCCATTCTTCTCTGAACAGGTTCGTTTTTATATTTTAATAACTGCCTGACCAAGTAGTTGAGCCATATTGTTAGTATCAACAGTGCAAATGTACTATACAGTGAGATAATCTCTTCTTCATTTTGTGATACAGTATTCCTTAATACTATTCCCCAATCTTTCAACTTTTCTAGCTTGATACCATTACCCATCCTACAGTAACCAGAACTTTGGTTTTGTTGCTGATTTTCTGTTCTTCAAATTTTAGTCATCTACATTTATATGAGGTCCTATTGAAGATGCATTTTTACTGTTGATTTTACCCAGTAGTTTAAAACCTGTTTCTCTTTGTTAAAGTCATACCTCTCAACCATTCCAAATTTCTCAGAATTTCCTGGTTTTAAGGCTAAAATAATGGGGTGCCACAGATTCCCGAATGGCCCCTTTAAATCACATTTTTTTTTGTATCAACATGCACGTACAGGTTCATAGGTAAGTACTTCACTTCCACAATAAGAACAATAACATGTATAAAACGTTAATGTCTGACATTATTAACTAAATACAATCCTCAGTTATTTATTACAAAAATATATGTGAGAGGGCAAAAATGAAGCAAAAGGGAGAGGTAGGACACTGGCACGCCACCCTTTTTTTACCTTGCTACTCAAGTAATCCAGGTCATTGAACATGAGAATGCACTCCTTAGTTTGCATCAAGGATAGCCTGAAACGTTGGTCCAATATACTCCATTCACGGATGTGGTATAGTGCAGTGTTCCTCTCCGAATCTGATCCTGTGTACTTCTTTCCCTTACTTCTTCCTTGTACCTGTCCTGGTTTGAATTAAGCCCTGCTCATTTCTCATTGCCAATTGGTGCAGGTGATTATCGTAAGGTGGCTGATGATACTTGTTTTGATGTTGCCATTTCTAGAGAATGCTCAGTTGGTTGTAGTTCCCATAATGTTTTTCTGCTCTTATATGTCCTATTTTTTTTTTTTTGCTTGTCTGTTCAGGCCTCCAGTGAAACTGTCTTATGAACTTTAAAACAGACAACATCCGGTAACATGGCAGGACCTAGTGTGGTGGTACTGAAGGAATAATTTGAATTCCCTGGATTTAAATCATTTTTAAGACTGAACTCATTTGGAAAGTTGGGAGTTAACATGCCTTTTCCCTTGAGGACAGTGTTAAAACTTTGGTGCACCTTTTCTGCTGCATTAAGTAAATTTGGGTGTTGCACTGTTTTGAGTAATGTTTTTTTTTTAAACTGTACGGAGGTGGTAAGTAAAGACTGCTCTAGTTTTTCCACAGTTGCAGAAAACTACATAACATGATTTATGAGAGGCTTGTACAATTAGTTTTAGGCTGAGGGTGCAATGAATATGAATATTACAGACAGTCATGTCAGAAATTAGACATTCATAACTTACTGCACAGTTTTGTGCAGAAAATGCATGTTGGTGGTATTTCAATTCCATTATAGTGGGTGGGGTTACATAATTATGTATGCAAATTTTGTATTAATCAGCATCCCAATTTTTGTCTGGTTGTACCTACTTTTCATGGGCCTTTGTCCAGATTTTTAATGTTTCCGGGTTGAGAGGTATGGTTAAAATCCATGTTGTAGTCCGCGGACCATTTATATAAAATATTAAAATCTATAATAGTCAGTTTCGCTTCTACAGTAACAAAATTTGCAGTCTTCATATTATCTGTATGTCTGATAAACAGTATGTTTTTGTTCATATTACAGACTGAGCAGCAAGGTTCCCACCACTAACCCCTATGTAACCCCCAGTGTTTGTATCAGTTCAGTCAGAACAGGCAATTCCGTATTTCACCTGGGCTCTCCCATCAGAGAGAGAGAGACTTAATTCTGCTTTCATCACACTATTTCAACATTCTGTGTATAAATGCATCTTGTTGAAGGATTTTTTACAGTCAACCCAAGCAAATACCATGTTGTAGTCCATATACATTCAAACGATTTATGGTCATGTATCAGTGTTTCATTGACTTAACATAAAAAAAACTGGTTCTGCTTCTGTTTGTCCCTGCCAATCATCAGTCTTCTCTTGGTAATTCAGCTCATTCATTCACCCATCATAGGGAGAGAGGGTCATATGACAGGGACCGTCATGTAGGCAGCCATCAAGGGTTGTCAGCAGGACTGCCTCACCCACCCACCGGAGGCACTGCACAGTTTTCCCCAGTATTCAGTAATACTGCTAATATATTTTTATGCCTCCACCCTCTTTTTGATTTTTTGTTCTTTTTATGATAGAAGTTTGGACATTGTTTGCTGTATAATTGTAAGCATGTAATTTCTGCTTACATTTGCAGTTTTACCTTTATGTACTGACATGAAATCCACCTCTTTTCCATTTAGAAGGAACAGTACCTGAGACAGGTGAGGGCTATGTTATTCAAAGGCGTGCAGTGTAGCAAATTCCTTTAAAATTTTACTTGCAAAGATTTACCTTTATATTTCTTAAGTTTTAGTCTCTGTGTATTATTAATCAGTTGTTCTTCGTGTTTCACTGTTGCAGTCATCACACTTGGGTTATCCTGCCAGGGGTAGCCCTCAGTTGGCCTGAATACCAGAGGCTTAGTATTTCTGCTTTGGTTGCTGTCGCTCCAGGACTGATGTCAAGTCGTCAGTGGTATAAAAACAGGCAGCCGACGCCATTACATCAGTCTTTCTTGCCGAGGAGCCTGAAGCAGAAGCAGTTCACACGAGTGCCGGTTGGCCACTACCTGAGTTTTCATTTCCGAATTGAAGTTGAAGTCTTCTAAAGTTAAGTACCCTGTTGGAGATCCTTTTTTCTTGCTCTAACCGATGTCAGAAAAAGTTAACTATTGTCTCGCTTGTGGAAAGCAAACACCACACCGAGACTTCCATTCTTACTGCGTCACCTGTTTAGGTCCAGACCATGATGTCCCTCGCTGTTGCTTTTGTGCTTTGTTCAGTGACAGAACTGTACATCATCAGGCCCTTATTGTAGCTAAATATTTTCGCTCTCAGTCCTCTTATTCCGATATGGCTTCAGTAAGCCATCCGACTACTGATTTTCCGAAAAAAACTTAAGGATAAAAACAGAGACAGACTGCACAGGTCCAAAAATGTTGATGCTTCCATTAAGCTAGTCATCAGTTCTGCAGTCCTTAGTGAGGTGCTTTTGCAGCCCCTGATGTCCACTTCTGTGGATTCGCAGGCCGCTGCCAAGACCCATTCGGATACCGCGAGACTCTTCTTCGACTAAGGATCCTGCGGATGTCTCTACCTTGGATAGGTCCAGAGCCGCTGACCAGGCATCGGCTTCCGAGGAAGTTCTTTGCACTACCAATACTTGACACAAACCAACGATTTCTTTCGCGTCTTCAGTTCTTTCTAAAACTACCATGTTTCTAAGGCCCAGGGTATGAACTATGCCTAAAACACCGACAACCCTAGCTCAGGCACCTGCTTCCATGCCTCAATCTCAAATGCTTAAAATGGCAGAAGACCTTATTATGCTTATTAGGGGAAGCCAGGCTACCCCTTCCAAAAGAAAGAGACTTGGCCCCAGTAGTTTTATCTGAACAGGAGTCCAATGACTCAGAGGTTTCTGAATATGAAGACATGCAACCTCTCTCTGCTTATGAGGATTTTGATGCAGAGGAATCCTTTTCTTCTGCCTCTCCTCCCAAGGATTTTTCATTTGGTGAAACTCTACATACTTTAAGGGAGCATTTCCACTGGGAATGACAGGACTATCCTCAGTCAAAAAAAGAGACTCCGGGAATTTTTAGATTTACCACAGCACAGATCTATAGCCATTCCTCCTGTCCTGGATGTTGTGGATGATGTTTTTATAGAATCCAGTTTGACTCCTGACACCCTTCCTCCTGCTCCCAGGAAACCTGACAGGTACTACAGAGTCCCTGACTCTCACAAATTCCTTTTCACAAATCCTACTGCTGATCCAGAAGTCATCTCCCAAGGACCTAAAGGAATAAAGCAATGTCAGCTAAGAATCCCACCCCCTCAGACAGGGATTCCTGAGCTTTAGACAGACGGGGTAAAAAAGTATACACCTCTGCAACTCTTGCTGTTAGAGTGCTAAATTGTGCGTTCCACATGCTGAAATATCAGCAGCATACCATGGAACTCTTCAAACAAAAAATGTCTTCCTTTCCTGCTTGTGCAGAAAATAAAGAATTACAAAAGCTTATACATTTTGCAAGCCAAGTTACTAAGCACACCTTGCAATGTGGCTTTGACACCCTAGAAGCATCTTGCAGGGCAGCAGTCACTGGTTCTGTCCTTAGAAGGCATGCTTGGCTTAAGGAACAAACCTTGCCAGACCATGTCAAATCAAACTTATTGGACGCACCATTGAACAAAGACAATTTGTTTGGCACCAAGGCAGAAGAGGTCTTAAAAAAGATGGAAGAAAGGCTAAATCTATGCAGACAGTTAGACTTTTTACAGGTCCAGCCTCAGAGGTTCAGTAGGCATTGCCCCTCCAAGCATTGGTCCTTTCCAGCCCCCTCCAGGCCAGCTCAGCCCAGACCCAGGGGAAGCAGCTCCCCCCCCAAGACAGCAGTCCCAGGGAATGCAGAGATCTAAGCAATGGAGTTCCTCCTTTTCAAAACCAGGGAGTGCTAAGTCACCCCTTCTGGTAAGAACTCACAATGACTTTAGACCTCTACCCCTTACTTCTGCCCACCTGCTTGTACCCCTAGGAGGAAAACTCTCCTTCCATGCACACAACTGGGCCTCTATTACCAACGACCGATGGGTCCTCAACATAGTGTTCCAGGGATACAGATTTTATTTCCACACTGCCAACCCCAAAAGGGTTTCCAGATCTTCCTCCAAACCAGTGGGCAGAGGCCAAAAAGCAAGTCCTTTCCCTGCTCTCCATGAGGGCAATACAGCATGTTCCTGCAGACCAGATAGGCCAAGGTTTCTATTCCAGACTCTTCCTGGTACCCAGAAAAGAGGGCACCTGGAGCCCAGTCCTCAATCTATCCATTCTAAACACCTTTCTGGTGATACCAAAATTCAAAATGCTCACCCTCCAGCAGCTTCTTCCTATGCTTTCCAAGGATGCT
Source organism: Protopterus annectens (assembly GCF_019279795.1). Lineage (NCBI taxonomy): Eukaryota > Metazoa > Chordata > Ceratodontiformes > Protopteridae > Protopterus > Protopterus annectens. The sequence goes on from NC_056746.1 coordinate 843,378,792, forward strand.
TGGTTACCCACCCTAGACCTAAAAGAGGCCTACCTACAAATCCCAGTCAGGGAATCTTGCAGCTAATATCTACTTTTCAGGGCAGGATCTATGCACTTTCAGTTCTCTGCGCTTCCCTTTGGCTTATCCACTGCTCCCAAAGTTTTCACAAAATGCCTGGCTCCAGCCATTGCTTTTTGCAGACAAAGAAATATTCAAATTTACCCCTGCTTGGACGATTGCCTGATTCAGGCAGGCAGGCAGTTAGGAAAAGCTGTTACAGCACCTAACCTTTGTAAAGGGCCTACACCAAAAATTGTATTTTTGGGAGCAAGCCTGGACAACAGCATCCCAGATGGCATTCCTTACTCCAGAAAAACAAGCCTACCTGATGGGTTACTTCTCTCAGACAGCCACAAGAACCCAGTTATCCGCAAGGAAAATCCTGCAAGCTGTAGGGTTCATGGCCTCATACTTTCTACTCATTCCATATGCCAGACTGCATATGAGGAAACTACAATGGTACCTAAAATGCCTTTGGTGTCAACACTCTCAAGACCTGGAAACTATCTTACCTATGATACCCTGTCTAAGGAAAGATTTTCTTTGGCGGGCAGCTGCTTGAAACCACAACAAGGGACTCCCCTTATCACAACCCCATGCTGCCCAGACCCTCACCACAGACTCATCAGACTATGTCTGGGGTGCACACCTGGACGGCAGGTGCATTCAGGGTCACTGGAGCCCAAAACAAATACATCTGCACATCAACCAAAATGAAATGCTAGCTGTTCAGCGTGCCCTGACAGCTTTAAGTCCCCAAATCTGTACGGGGCCTCTAGTGATCAAAACAGACACCACCAGAGTGATGTGGTATATCAACTCACTCTTATCCTCTCTGCAGGCTCGCCATGACCCTTTGGCACACGGCCTTAACCATGAAAATACACCTGCTAGCACAATTCCTGCCAGGCTCCCTAAACTCTCTGGCAGACAGCTTAAGCAGAAACTTGCTAGACCCACACAAGTGGCAGCTAGACCACAGAACCTTCAACCTTGTAACCCAGAAATGAGGCACCCCGAAAATGGACCTCTTTGCCTCCCACTCCAATCCGCTCAGAAAATTCTGCGCCAGGGAACCTCACAGCAAGGCCTGGAAAGTGGATGCTCTATCCTTCCAATGGGTAAACCTCTCGATCTATGCATTTCCCCCTCTACCACTCATTTCAAGGGTACTGTTCAAAATAAGGGAGGAAAAACCAAGGGCAATCTTGATTGCCCCAGACTGGCCATGCCATCACTGGCACCCACTGCTGCACAGCCTGTCATCCCTGCCAGCATGGCACCTACCTCAGATCCCAACACTCCTAACCCAGAAGAATGGAGAATTCATGCATCCACAATTGCAGACCCTGAACCTGGCAGCCTGGCTTATTCCCTGACCTCTCCTCAAGCTGCCAGCCTAAGCAAACAAGTCCTGGTTGTTATACATGAGGCCAGACGCCCCAGCACGAGAAAATCCTATGCTGACAAGTGGAAAAGGTTTTGCACCTGGATCCAGGCTAAGAGAGCCGAAACAGCACAGTCCTCCCTACCTCTCGTCATGGATTACCTAGCAGACCTCTATTACACAGGGGTCTATCCTTCTCTTCTATTAAAATTCACACCTCTGCCATCTATGCTTATTACAGCACAGGGCCATCTCTCTTCTCACACCCTCTCATTAAACAGTTCCTAAGAGGGGCTAACAATATAAGACCACCCAGAAGAGCTCCTACCCAAGCTTGGGACCTTAACTTTGTGTTGGAAAAGCTCATCTTATCCCCTTTGAGCTGGTAGCTTCAGCAGAGTTAAAATTCCTCTCCTGGAAAACAGCCTTGCTTCTGGCCATCACTTCAGCTAGAAGAGTTTCAGAGCTACAAGCACTCATGGCTGTAGAGCCCTTCATCATTTTCCATGCTGACAGGGTCTCCCTCAGGACTAACCCATCCTTCATTGATAAATCATGGACTGAAACTAAATGCCAAAAAATGCATTATTGTATCCTTTGGAAAGTAATGCATCCCAGGCCACTATCACATGTACAACATGACCCTGAGATTTGACCCAGCTGTTTAGGATTTAGGAACCTATGGGACCAGTGACCTAACTTTTGATGAGCATGTGTCCATTGCTGTAAGAAATTTTTGTCTATATTGCACAGTTTATAAACAAAGCGATTGTGTCTAGATTTAGGGATGTTATTGTCTGTCATTACTCAACCCTCATACAGCCAGTAATTGGGTTTAATGTCCTGTTTGGAATGCATTTGTCCAGACATGTGCAACAACTGGCATGCCCGCAAAGATACCTTACTAAAAGCATTCAAGGCCTAAACTACATGCCCTACATGGACCAACTCAAAGCCCTGTCATTATACTCAGTATTTACAGACTAAGAGGTGACCTACTCCAAAACCACCAAAGTAGGACGAAAAATATCCAGACGACAAAAGCCAGTAATGTATCCTTTATGGAAGGCTTTATGCCGAGGCGCTAGAGAGATAAGAGGTGACCTACGTCTGGCATGCAAGGAATCCTCTGACACAATACTGAGCAAGTCAAATGGCATCAGAAATATTTTGTCTAGGTATTTAACTCTCTTGAGGGATACCAATATATGTGTGCAAGCATCATCTGAAAACTAAACACATACCAATATGTGCAAGCATTTCTCTGAAACTAAAGACTTTTAAAATGCTCCCCTCTGCTGTACAAGAAAACTGGCAGTAAATATGGAACAAGTTAGTCTTCTCTCATCAAAAATTCCAATTCTTCTTCCACAGCATATTGTATATTACTGATGAATATCATGTAATGTACATGTCAGTATGTGTGTATACAGGCAGGAGACTTGAAGGCAATTGTCAAAGCAAAGATCTGTGCGTGGGTGACATTTGTCAGGACTTTGGAGAATGACTTTCAGAGGTCCTTAGAGAGATTCCAGAAAAATGTCCATTAACTCAAGGGAAGCAGGACATTGCCCAGACTCATCCCACAAAAGTGGTACAGTACCATCTGACTGGAGACAGCGCTGCGCGTTGGAAGGGCTATGAGCAGGAAATCCTGAAACCTGAGTAAATGTCCTCCTTCAATGAGGAGGTGCAAGAAGTCAGCATTGAAACGGAGTCTAATTCTGTAAGCTGAGTCGCCTTGGCAATTAAGAAGCTCTTCTGAAGCTACTGATACTTTTGAGGTGTCATTCTTAAATCACCTTTACAATGTTTCTTGGATCTGGAATGACAAACTAGAATACTGATTTCCCCTTTCAAAAAGGGCTAGAGGGTGTATTCCAGTTACACAGTGGTTATACTCTTCAGACTTTCTGGAAAAGCTTATGCATGTCAGGGTGCTGAAAAAGAGATCCAGTAGCTGACAGCCTGGGATGATATGGTGGATAGACCATGCTGCTTTGCCAGAGATGGTCTCCACCTGTCACCTCTAGGCTTTTAGCTACTGGCTAAGGCTCTTGCCTCCCCCATAGTGCCTTTTTTAGGCTGTGTTGCAAAAACAAAATTCCCGACGTAAAGTATCCTCAAAAACCAACCTTAAGTTTATGCTGCTAAATGGTAGGAGTCTAAATGTGAAACTGCACTCTCTGGAAACATGCTTCATCTTGGAAGATGCAGACATCTGTACAGTCAGAAACCTGGTTCAAGGCCGTGGAGAGCACCCTTGCCATACTGGGATATATCAGCTTCCACATGTTCAGACCACAAAATGAATGCATGGAAACTAGAGGAGGAGCAAGTATCTGTGTTCATCAAAGATAAATACACCTCCAGATTGCTTAAACAGAATGATTTCCTAGAGTTACTCCATGTGCAAATAACTATAGGAAAGACCCCTCTCCAAGTTATCGTCAGCTGTAGATCCCCCTCCATGAACCATGATGGCCACCCTGCCTACTTGGATCTACTTGATTTGCTCAAAATACAACCAAACACTTTGTGAGTGACTTTAACTACCTGGTAATAGATTGGGTAAATTATATGTGTACAAACACAATCACCAAAAGGTTCTTGGACTTCATTAAATGCCTTGGAGCAGATAGTTGGTACACCCACAAGTAGCCCAAACATTCTAGATTTGTTTCTCACCAACATGGTAGAATGGTGTGTCACCACAAGTGTGCGGCCCTACCTTGTGAGGTCTGATCATAAACAGTCTCTTTCGAAGCAACGATAACATCAGAACCCCCCCCCCCCACACCCAGGAGAAATTAGGCTAAAAAACTTCTCCAAAACCAACTACAGCCTCTTATGAGAAGGCATTAATATGTCTCCACTGACAGCATGGGCACCTATGCTGGGATATACACACATGCATTGTATAAACATCTATACAATAGTATTGACTCAGTCTTTTTCCTGATAGGACTAAAGCAAGATCCTCAAGAAAAAAGCAAACCAGCCTGATGGATATCTACCATAAACAGGTTATATAATAAGAGAAAGAAATTGCTGTCTAAGAGCAAGAAGGAATGATCTCAGAATTGGAAGCATGCCATTCTCAGCTTGAACAAGCAAATAAGACATTTTGTAAAGTCCTCTAAAGCTAACTACATATCTAGATTAGCATCCCTAGCTAAGGATAACCATAAGGCATTCTTTAGCTACATCCAAAGCCTTAAAAGAGATCCCAGATCTACATTGAACTGGTACTAAATGGTACCACATATTCTGAACCAGTGGAAATAGCCAACCTGCTAGTGGATAGGTTCAGTGAAAAGTTCTCCCCCCTGTCCCACTATATATATACCCCAAAACATTCCTACCACCTACTTTCTAGAGCTGGTCCTAACCTCTCTGTCTCTCGAAGGCAAAAAACACAGCCTCTACGGGACCTGATAACATCTCAGGCTGTGTTCTCAGTGGTCTAAAACAGGTGCTAGCAGCACCATTGGGTACTCTCTCCAACCACAGCCTAAGCACTGGTTTTATCCCTGCTGAATGGAAAACTGGTACCGTCATCCCTTTGCACAAGGGCGGGCTTACATTCACCGACCCTGGGGGCTATAGACACATTACCCTAATCAGCCTCATCTTTAAGGCCATGGAGAGAGTTATCATGGACCTTAACAAGGATATAGGAGACCTTAAACACTTTACCCAACCCAGTTTTGTTTTATTAAAGGGAGATGCTGCCTGTTGAACCTTGTGGACTTCTTTGAGACTGTCACCAAAGCCCTGGATAAAGGCAAATCTGTGGATACAGCCCACATATAGACTTGGCCAAGGCCTTTGATAATAATCCCTTACTCGGGCATAATTTTTATTTATTTATTTTATTTATTTTTATTTAACATTTGTTGACCGGGAAAGTCCGACTAGGTTCCACAGATCCTGTTTTCAGCGGAGGCCCGGGGAGAAATGTTCCAGAAACTAACCCAGCTGAGGTCAACCTATGTACTGTCAGGTGGGTTACAACCTGGCTCACCAACAGATCTTGTGTAGTCAAAATAGGGGACTCCGCTTCCACCAGCAGACCTGTTACCAGTAGTGTTCTACAGGGATCGGTGCTGAGGCCCCTATAGTTTGGAATCTACTTCTCAGAAGTAAAAAGCAAATGCTTGCTGCAAAAGTCATGGTCTTAAACTCATTGCAAAAAAAATACATCATTTTCTCTCTTTTTAATTTCTCCAAATCTCTTGGGTTTCTAATACCATGATTGGTGGGAATGGACCCCATTCCTAAGTCAAAGTACAATTAAAGTTCATGAAATTAGTATTGTTTCAGTCTTTGATGTCAGCCAAAAGTGTTCTTCACAGCACCCACAATGTGCCCGGTAATGACTCCTCCTGCAGTTCGTATGGAGTTACATGTATTGATAACGTGTCTAAGTATGATTGTAGATTCTTTTTTATAAGACCTATTGCTCCTACTAGTACTATTGGAACTGTCTGGTATCTTTCTTCCACATTGCTCTCATTTCTGCCTGCAAATCTTTTTTTTTTTTTTTTTTTGCTCAAAACATTTTTTTTTATTTTCAATTAAAGTAACATTTACATAATATTTTTAAATATTTTAAACTATGTACAATATTTACAATAGCCTGACTTTCATCTATATACACGGTATGTTATTAAATATAGAATTAACAGATCAGTTATCAGAGATATAATATTGATTATTGCAGAGTGTAAAACAAAGATATAACTTTCTTCCAAGGATTATTTACCAGTGGCCTGGGATAGATTTGTAGTTCTTTAGTTCTTTGATTTTTATTTCCATCTATGCAGTTGTCTTCAGTAAAGTGTAGAATTCTTCCAAGGTCAGGGGTGAATTTGAATTCCACCTTCTGGTTACGCATTTCCTAGATATAGCAAGTATTGTCCATAACAAATACATATTTGTCTTATTCAGGTAGGGACCTTCATTTACATTTAGTATAATCAATGCTTTAGTTAAGGTAAAGGATTCATTAAATAAAGCTTGTAAAAATGATTGATTCCATTCCAATATGATTTAATTTTATTACATTCATAAAAAATATAAATCCAGTCTGCTTTATTTGACTTTTCACACCTCCAGCAAAAACCATTTGTAGTAATACTGATCTTTTTAATTCTATCTGGTGTTAAAAATGCTCTGTGTAAGTATTTCCAGTTAAATATTTTCCAGTACTGTGTGTTAGAGGTGTAATTAACTGATAGTAAGACGTTAGTTTTAATTTCTTCTGTTAACTGCAATGACTGACCTTTTGTTAAGAACTGCCAGTATGATGGTTTGGGAATTGTTTTAGATGTTATTAGCTCTTTATATAGAGTTAAAATTGAATTTTTCTTTTCACAACTATTATATATAAATTCATATAGAAAACTTATTATATTTGAAATATTCTTAAATGAGGAAATATTAATTCATCTGCATAAATCTTGAGTGTACATTAGAATGCTTTGTAGGGTTAACCAGTCCTGTGTTGGAATATTGTAAGTAGTTTTTATCATATATATGTCTAAAACATTTAATTTATTTGTGCATTGAAACCAGCATAAGAATCCATTTTGTTCCCAGGAGGTTATTGTTTCCCTATATATTTTGTGAGGAAAGTTCTTAGTGATGGTAAATGGGGTTAAAAGGTCAAACCAAAGTTTTAGATCTATGTTTGCATTGATAAGTTTCCTAAAGGAATTGATGTGATGATTAATTAGTGATGTTTTAGAAGGTTTTGTTATATTATATTGTATACTTATGCATAGTCTGTACCAGGGTTTGTTTGATTTGTCTAATATTAAAATTTTTTTTGACAGATTAAATTCATTTGTTAATATAGCCGTTGTTAATTCTTTCCAGTTGGCAAAATAATCTGGGTTTATCCAGTCTATTGTAGTTTTAAGCACAGATGCTTTTATATAAGTTTCTATTTCTGGGAAGTTCAATACTCCTTGTTTCCAGGGTCTAATGTGATGAGTTAGGGCTACTCTATTCTTTTTGGGATACCATAAAAATTTTATTAAACATGAGTTTATTTCTTTAAGAATGCATCTTTCAAGGATTAACTGTATTGCTAATGCTGCATATAGTATTTTTGGCAATAAGACCATTTTTATTAATTGCAGTCTGTGTTCAAAAGTTAATATAATTTTGTTCCACTTTTCTATATATATTTTTATTGTTTCAATAATGTTTTTATAATTTATTAATATTGTTTTGTTTATACTTTTGCATAACACTATTCCTAAATAATTCAGTGTAAGTTCTTGTTTTCCTATGATGGATTTATCTGTAACATGTAGTTCTTTTTTCTTATTTAAAAATAGAAATTTTGATTTTGATCTATTAAAGTGTAGACTACCTTTCATTATGTGGATAGATTCTGAGGTGAAAGGACCTAATTTAATGTAGGCTAAGTTATTAATATATATGTTTTTTAGTAATAAGATGAAGGGGGGAGGAAATTCATATAATGCTAAAGTTTTAAATAGATATTCCCAGTTAAGGGAATCAAAGGCTTTTTCTATGTCTAATCTGATTACAAGTGTTTCTCTATCTTTATTCACATAATCTATAAGAGTAAGTATCCTTTTAATATTATCATGTGTGCGCCTGTTCTACATAAATCCATTTTGATCATTATTGTCATTGAAAGTGGGATTTTCATTCTGTTAGCTAGGATTGACATGAATATTTTTTAATCATTATTCAGTTATGATATAGGTCTGTATGAGGTGCAATGGTCTGGTGGTTTATTATCTTTTAGAATTGGTGTTATGAGAGAATATTTCAATGAGGGTGGTATTTTTGGTTCTGACTGGACTTCTAGCAAAGTTTTATGAAAAAGGGAGATTACTGTTATGGGGAAGAGTTTGTAAATTTCCGTAATTATACCATCTATCCCTGGAGCTATGTTAGACTTGCTTTATTTTATCTTGTCAACAATTTCTTTGTAGGATATAGGTTTTTGTAGGTCTAGTTTTAAGTTTTCTGGATTTTTTTTATATTGATAAGGTTTGTATCTTAAGTTTGTTTGGTTGGTATCTAAACCTACTTTTTTTAAGTGTTCCATGTAATGGAACCAGAATGCTTCAAGGATGTCTCCTATATCTGATGCTTCTTTCCCTTTCTTTTCATAATATATACTACTAATGTTATTTCCTTTAGATTGTATTTTAATTCTTGTAGATAAGTTATGAAGATATTTGGGGGAGGTGGCTAATGAGTTTATTTTTAATTTTTCCAAGACTAGACAAGTTTTGTGTGATAGAATTTCATTATATTTTTTATTTAATTCATCTGTTTCTTTTTTGACTTCTGGACAATTCTGATTTTTTTTAGATTTTGCTGTCAAGAGTCTGGTTTGCAAGTCTGATTCAGATTCCCCTCTCTAACCTTGTTTTTGTACCAGCTAAGGGTCTTACCAAATAAATACGCTTTTAATAAATCCCATACCATGACTCTATTGATTTCTGTTGTATTATTAATTTCAAGAAATAATTGTAGCTCTGACAATATCCAGGGTCTGGAGGTTGAGTCTTCCTGGCTACAGAGAACTGAAAAAAAGCGACTGCTTTCCTGATTAAGTATCCTGCTGTTTTTTATATTTGTTTTACCTTCTACTGCTTACCTAGAGCAAGCTTTAACTGTTTTCATAGTTATTTACTGCATTTTTTATTATCTGCACTTAAAAGTACATTTTAGTCGAAATTAGTCTAATTCAAGTCGAAAAGTGTTTGTTTGCTGTTTAATTTAATTGTTTGGCTGCCCACTAAAGTGTGCTAGCCTGTACTACTGACTTATTGCCTTTTCTGCATTTAGCGCAGAGTTGCCACTAGAGCACCATCGGGCAGCGCCAGTTAAACAAGGTTAAACTATTTCTGGGTCCGTAAAGTCTGCTCTTCATTTTTTCCCCTTAGAACTGCTCTACTTGTAATCTAAACAGTCTATTCTTTATCTGTAAAGCTCAGCACTTGTTCCTAAAGCATTTTTTAGTCAGGTAAAGCACTTCTATATTATAGAAAGTACTTCACTAATTTAAAACCCCCTTGAGTACCCACTTCCCTATAGGTCCTTTCTGACTCAGTTACACAGCAAACTTTTTCAATTCTTCTGGCATGTCAAAGGGTCAGTTGCTAGCGTCCTCTCCTGCTCAGCTGGTGAATCTGGGAATATTGAGGCAATGTTACAATTGCCTCATGTACACAGGCAACCCTCTCCTCCTCCCACAAAACACAAATACATACGAGAGATGCAACTATATAGCCAAACTGGAGGCTGAGCTCTCTCAACTCAGGACTGGCAAAACCAGACAGGAGGAGAAGGTAACCACACACACCATAAACCCAGTCTCACATAGAACTATCACAACTACAAATCAAACACATAAACACACAAAGACATACTCGGAGGCACTGATCAAAAATCTACCAAAACAGCAGAGGCCTCCAAAGCAGACATCCAAACAACTGCCACCTCATGACATAAGACAAGCAGCACATAGATCACAAAGTCCGTGTGCAAATCAGTCACAGCCCTTAAGGCCAAACACAATGCCAGGCACACTTGTCATAGGTGACTCCATAGACCTGAGACGTACCTCCCTGGACTACATGAAAAGAGACATAAAGGAGCTCTCAGATTATGTAGCCCAGGCTGGTATGACCCTGACCCTGAGCAGTATCCTACCTTCACCAAGAATGATGCCACAATACAGAGACAAAATGATCAGTTTTAATAATTGGCTTAATATCTGGTGTCATTCTAAGGGGATCCAATGTCTGTCTGCCTGGAATGACATGCTTGACAAGCCACGCTGCTTCGTAAGGGACAGCTTGCACATGTCACCCCTGGGTTTCCGGATATTGGCAAAGGCTCTTGCCACCCCCATAGTGCCTTTTTTAGACAAGGCTCAAATTCTAAACCCACCGCCCTAGAAAACAATAATGGAAAAAACTAAGGGTAATGCTGCTCAATGCCAGAAGTCTAAATCTCAAGAAGCACGCCCTCGAAGCCCTCCTCAGTATGGAGAACATCGATGTCTGTGCTGTGACTGAAACCTGGTTCAAGGTTCCTGAGAGCACCCCGGCACTATCAGGTTCTCGTATCATGCGTTCCGGCCCCAAAACCCAGACTGTACCACAAAAGGAGGGGATGTATCCATATTCATCAAGGATACCCACACCTCCAGGCTGGTGGCAACTCACGAAGCATCAGAGACCATTCAGGTGCAATTAACCATAGGCAAAACTGCTCTACAGTTTGCAGCATGTTACAGGCCACCCTCTCAAACTCAGGAACCCCACACAGCCTTCCTGAAGACACTGGAGAGTATAAATGTCTCTCCAAACACCATCATATTGGGTGACTTCAACTACCCAAACATAGACTTGGGAACATTACTCAAGCCCCAATACCCTAGCCCAAAGGTTCCTGGAGTTCATAAACTCAAATGCTATGGAACAACTTGTCACCATTCCCACAAGAGGTGAAAATATACTAGACCTGATCATCACAAACATGGGGACAAAATGCTCCACACCGGAAGTATATCCCTCATTGTTGAGATCAGACCATAAACTAATCTCACTGGAGATCCACATCCCGCCCCACCCCCAACAAAAAAGACCACAGTGAAGAACTTCTCAAAAGCCAACTTCACACTTCTTAAGACTGGTGTGGTATCCTTCAAGGCCCCTGAGCCATTGGAAACCACAACCCACGCTGCTGAATCCCTTACAAATGCTTTCTACGAGCACCTCCAGGATTGCATGGATCAAGCAATCCCAAATAAAATCAAGACCCTTTCCACCAAAGGCAAGCCCGATCTGGTGGACCCCAGCCATAAACAAACTTTACAACAAGAGGAGAAAGCTACTACAAGATAGAGCAAAATCCCTAAAAGGGAAGACATCTCTGATCAATACTAGTAAAAAACTACAATCACTCATAAAGTCATCCAAGGCCAACTTTGAGAGAAAAATCGCCAAGGACTCAAAAGACAATCATAAGGCCTTCTTTAGCTATGTTAGAAATCTGGGTGGAAATTCCCAGATATGCTCAGAATTAGTCCAAAATGATACAAAAATCACTGAACCCACAGACATTGCAAACATACTGGCAGACAGGTTCAGTTAAAATTTCTCCCCTCCCTCCCCCCAAAAGGAGAAATATCTATCCCAGCAGAGTGTAGCCTCCCAATCATCTCAAATGCCCAGGTGAGAGCTGCTCTCTCTAAAGCTAAAAACACAGCATCAATGGGACTGGATGGTGTCCCCGGCTGTGTGCTACACGAACACAATGAGGAACTAAACCCACACATAAGGCTGCTGTTTAATCTTAGCCTTACCACAGGATACGTACCCAAAGAGTGGCGTACGGCAACTGTGGTCCCACTCCACAAAGGCGGTGCTTCTACGGACCCTGGTAATTACCGCCCCATAAGCTTAACAAGCCTGGTCTGCAAAGCTATGGAGAGGATCATAATGGAACTCATAAATAAAGACATAGGGGACCTACAGACATTGGAACCTACCCAATTCGGCTTTGTCAAGGGCAGATCATGCCTCTTGAACTTGGTCAACTTTTTTGAAACAGTCACCAAGGCCATTGATGAGGGTAAGGCAGTCCACACAGCCTACCTTGACCTTGCAAAAGCTTTTGACACAATACCCCACTCGGGTATCATAGAAAAGCTCACCAGCTTAAATGTAAACCCATATGTCACAAGATGGGTTGCAAACTGGCTCAAGGACAGAACCCACAGGTTTAGAGTTGCTGGTGCCATGTCAGACTCCAAGCCAGTCACAAGCGGTGTCCCACAGGGCTCAGTCCTGGGCCCCCTCTTGTTCGGCATCTACTTTTCAGAAGTGCAGGCAAACATAGGAGGATTGTGGCTGACAAAGTTTGCAGATGGCTGCAAACTGGGCGCCATAGTTGAAAATCCATCAGACACAGATATCCTTCAGAGAGGTCTCATAGAAACGGATAACTGGTGCCAGAGCCATGGCCTTAAGCTAAACGCCAAAAAATGTATAGTCATACCCTTTGGTAAAAACAAGGTAAGCCCAAGTTACCACATAGGTGGCAATCCATTAAGCACAGAAGAGGTTATCAGGGACCTTGGGACCCAAGTTGACAGTAACATTTCTTTTGACACTCACATTGCCAAAGTGGTTAGGAGGACCTTCTACATTGCCCACCTGATTATGAAGGGATTCACATCCAGATCAAGGGAGGTCATTGTTCCCCTGTACTCTTCACTTATCAGACCAATGATTGAGTACAATGCCCCATTCGGAATGTATCTTACCCGACACCTGCAGCAATTGGAAAGACCCCAAAAGTTCCTCACCAAAAGGATAAAGGGGCTCAAAAATATGCCATATGCTGCCCGACTGAAGAAACTCCAGCTCTATTCAGTCGCATACCGTCTGCTCAGAGGTGACCTGTGCCTGACATACAAGGTCATGTCCAACCCAGAATTAATGGACATGCTCCACCTCAAAAAATCCAAATCCACCAGAGCCACAAGAGCAAGAGACTTAAACCTCAACACAGATATAAATAGGACGTGCTGGAGGGACAGATTCATCACCCAGAGACTCCCTATGCTGTGGAACAGAATCCCGGTCCATGTGAGACAGAGCACCTCGCTGGCTTTGTTCAAGAGGAATCTTGACCAGTGGATGGGAGATCGTAGGTTTACCCTGGGGATCATCTCTGTATCACTGCTGGACAGAGGCATGGCAAACTAATGAGTATAGTATTCTTCAACCTAAGGGGTGGTGAAAGCCACACAACTCTGGCTAGGCTTATAAATGCCCTGGGGCAGATAGCCTAGTATGAACCTATGAACCTATGAATTCTTTAATTTTCGTGATATATGATAGAATTCTAGTTGAGAAGATTAACGGTTTAAACTCTTATTTGGAGCTTCATTATCAGAGAGTCATGATCTGAGAAGGGGCATGGAACAATTGAGAAGTTGAGGATTTTTGGCTATAAATCTTAAATTACAAATAGTTTGTCTATTCTGGTTTGTGTTCCAAATCTATGGTTTTTATGGGAAAATAATAAGGATTTGTCATCTTTTACTTTAAAAGTGTCAATTAAATGAAATGAATCAATCCATCTTTTTAAGGATTTTGAAATAGTTGCTATGCGAAAAGACTTCTTGGTGGTTTCAGATGCTTCTAAGGTACAATTAAAATCTCCTCCCAGTATAAGATTTCCTTTACAATTCTTGGAAATAAAATGTAGGTGTTTTTTAACCATTCCTGCTGCAGTTCCTGGGAACCAATATAGATTAGCTAAAGTCCATATTCTGTTATTAAATTTAATTATAACAAATGCTAGTAGACCTTCTTTGTCTTCATATTTATAAATAATTTTTGGAATGATTATATTTTTCTTCCAGAGAATTGATGCTCCTTTTGTCTTTGTTCTATAGGAGGATTGAGCTAAGACTGTATAGTCCTTAGGGTTCCAAATAAAGTTATAATTAGTCTTAAAATGCAGTTCCTGTAGAAATACTACTTGTGCCTTATTTAGATTTAAATATTTTAGTAAGTTTGATCTTTTACTTGCATTATTTAAGCCATTAGTATTTAATGATAAGAATGTTAAATCCATTTCAAGTTATTGTTGGAAGAAACATTTTGCTTCTTTTTTTTTTTTGAATATAGTAGTTGTACCATATTCTATGATAACACTGAATGTTATTTTTAGGTGTGTAAACTTGGGAGTGCAATTTAATGTTCGTTCTTTAAATACAAGTAGGGTAAAATTCTGGTCAGGCTTTAAAAAGTACTTCTATAAAACATTAATTCTAAAGTAGCAAATACAAGTAAATGTGAATTTCCAATTAAACATGGAATGAAAGTCATTCCTAATCCAATAGATAAAGATAGACCTATTGGATTATCGCTCATACCTTTAATCAACGATATCAACTGAGCTCCATATGTTAAATTATTATATGGAGAATTTTTTAAAATAGATATGAAATTCTATATTATTCATTGTTATTCTATAGTATTTTATATATCAGGATGGAGTGTTCGTAGTGTAAACAATTATTATGTTGAATTAGAAAATATCCAATATTTAGTTACCTTTAAGAGATCCCAACATGTGAGGTATGTCATTTCGGATAAATTAAATGCAACAGATGGGCATACACTAAATAAGACAACAACAAAAAGATTATTACTAAAATAATTTGACTAAAAGGACTCAGTAGGAGACGAGGAGTGATTACCAATGAAATATGAATTTACTGTAGGTGTACTGCTTTCCTTTACTTTCCCACTCTTCAGCTCACCAACTTCAACTTACACTTAAAGACATGGCTTATCAGTGGTATCCTGACTCTGAGCAGAGGCACCCTACATTCTAGTGTGCAGTGCGTTTACATATTTATAGATTTACAAAGCAGAGTCTGACAGTGAACTGTAATCACCCTGACAATTCCCACCCTGCATAGGACACCTCCTGCTTCTTGAATGGGTAATCACATCAGATCTAGAATGAATGTGTAGGTACCCGTATGGTAATCAAGACTTACCTTAGGTACGTATTAATCAAATGGTGTTTAGAGCATCTTAGAGTTCTCAGGGCAGTTAGAATACTCTTAAGCCTCTCCTCCCTAATTAATATTTAGACTGATGTTTCAAATAAATAACTTGTCAGTTGCCAGTTGAATTAGTATAGTATGTATGGTTAGTGCAAATATAATATGTTGCAAAAGTAATATGTTTCTTTTCATGTGCTCTAGAGACTGTCATGCAAGTGAAATATACAATGTAGCATGTATAGAGCATATAGCTTATGGATTCAGGTTGTTAAAATAAGTTATGCTTATTAATCAGGCAGTTTCATTTAAGTTCATAAATAATTTGGGGACATTTCAGTTGAGTTTCCAGGAATGTGTAGTCCAGTGTGAGTTATTTATAAAGTATTTACAAGTTGTTCTATTAGTTTACCCTTCCTTAGATTATAATTCAATTTAATAACTAAACAACATTACTTTTTTATTTATCTGCAAGGCTAAATGAACTTCACAAAGTCCATAGAAATTGCCGCAGTTGTTTTCTGTTGCCATGACAACGCAAATATAGCAGTTCCTAATCAATAAGTATTAAAAAAAAAAAAAAAAAAAACTTAAATAGTTCACGAGGCTGATAGAATGTAAAGAAAGCTTCACTTCACACAAGCAACAGTACATTTTTCCCCTCCTTTTATATATTATGTTAATAACCTTCGTTGAAGGTTGTGCATCAGGGCCAGCAACTCGGCACGTAAAAATCTACTGCCAATCATTAACGGACCGGAGTTCCGCTGTGGCAACCCCTAACCGGGAAAAGCCAAAAGACACAACAACATAAGAAATAATTCAACTTGACAGTATGTATATAAACGAAACATTTCAGAGTTAATCTCTAGCATGCCCTGTAACCCATTAAGCATAACAGTCTCCATCATTAATCTAGTAACTATTGTAATAACATCTAATTATGTTCACTTTTCTTCATATACATGTCACAATTCATTAAACAAAGCAGAGTCTAACATCTGTCTAATAAACATTATAAAGACAAATAATAGCAATTTCCTAGCTCTATAAACTTTCTGATATCGCAAAATGTTGACAGTAAGCTATTTTAACTGGAAGACTAAAACATTTCAGTACTTCCTTGTGAATATATATTTTTACTTGTACTGTAGTGTCAAAAACTGTCTTTGAAATCTATGCATTACTTCTTTCAAGTCATTCATTTTACAGTTCAGATTATATTTTGCCAAAATGTCAATAGCATTTCAAGGGCACATTTAATGTTTAACCTGTATTTTAAATAAATAGCTCAGTTGCCAAGTGAGTTTGTAGAGAGTGTGAAGTAACTGCAAAGATAACATGTTGCAAAAAATAATATGCATCTTTTCATGTGCTCTAGAGACTGTCAATTTCAAGTAACATATAAATTGTAACTTTTATGGTGCAGACAGCTTGTGGAATCAGCATGTTAAACTGAGTAATACTTTTTAATCAAGCAGCTACTTTTAAATGCATATGTAGGTTGGGAACATTTCAGTTGTGTTTCCAGGAATATGTAATCCTACGAGGATAAATCATGACATATTTACAAATTGTCCTATTATGTATTTATTTTACCTTGCTTAGGTTGTATTTCATTTTAATAACTAAACATTACTTTTTCTTATTTGTTATCTGCAAGGCTAAATGCACTTCACAGGTTCACAGTGTCCTTAGAAACTGCCGCAGTTGTTTACTGTTGCTATGGCAATGCAAATATAGCGGTTTCTGAGCAGTGTACGTTAAAAAAACTGAAATAGCTCGCGAGGCAAATAGAATGTGAAGAAAGTTTCACTTCTCTTAACCAACAGTACATTTTTCCCTCCTTTGTTTTTATATATTTGTTAATATTAAAAGGAAATAATTCAAAGGACATATGTACATGAACGGAACATTTCACAGTTACTCACGAACATGTCCCCAAACCCAATAAGCATAACAGTGTCTATCATTAATCTTATAAATATTGTAATAACAATTAAGTTCACTATTCCAATTAGTCTACCTTAAAACTAGATTATTTTAGACTATTCTTTATCTATGTATAGATAGTGAGTTATTAAATATATACAAACTATATTATTATAGTAAATAGGAGAGAATTTAGAAAGGGAGACAAGATGCAGTTAAATAATGAGAAAAGAGAGAAGAGAGAGAAATTAAAGATAAAGATAAGATTAAGAGAAAATACACATATACTATGTATGTTGATTTACAGTACAAATATTTTATGTGCTGTATAACCCTCCTTCTGTGAAAGAAAAGTACCCTGTTTTACATACGTGAGGTAATGTGAAAGCTCTCATGTGTCATCTGTTTTCAAAGAACGTAGTTAGATTCCAGTAGTTAGTTACCTTTGTTTTAAAATTTCAAGCAGTAAAATTGGTCCTTTAAAGTAATGTTAAAACAATTCATATCATAGTAGATGCTTTGAGAGATTTGGCTGTAACAGTATCAGTCTTTTGCTTCTTCTTTTTGACGTCTGTCCAGACATTTGTTTCTTTTGCTCTCTTGAGAGAAGGTGACATCCAATCCATATCTTCTGGTAAAGTAATCACATTATTATTTTTAATAAATGAAGAGGCTTCCTCTAAGTCATTAAAAGTCCTCATCTCGTTGGCATACAGTATTCTTATCTTAGCTGGATCTGCAGGTTGTGCCTTGATGTTATTTTGTTTCAGGAAACTTTATCATTGGCCACACTTTTTTCCTTTTTCCATTATTCTAGATGAATAGTCGTTATCAAATCTTATCAGTCTCTGTTTATATTTTAGAGGTGCCTTCCTCCCAGCAGATTTTAAAATCAGTTCCTTGTCTAAATATGAAAGAAATTTGATAATTATTGACCTAGGAGGATAGTTTGAGTTAGTGGGAGGTTTCCCAAGAGCTCTGTGCACCCTTTCAATGCCAAAGGAAAGTCCTCCTTTTAAATTTAAAAAGTCAGGGATCCAGCTTGATAAAAAGGAAATAATATCCTCACCTTCTGTGTTTTCAGGTAGCCTGAAACTCGTGATGTTATTTCTCCTCTCCCTATTTTCCAAGTCATCTACTTTATTAACCAACCAAGTGTTTTGTTTAAGAAGCTGTTCTTTCTGTGTTTCCTCTTCCTTAAGTCTGCTTTCTAAGTCATTTAGTGAAACCTCTATTCCTGTTATCCTTGTCTGGTGGTGTAGCATTTCCTTGAGGGTGTCAGCCTGTTTTTGACTGCTTGTTTTAAGATGTTCTAGGTTCTGTTTAAAATCACCTATCTTCAAAGACAGCTCCTGCAGGGTAGATGTCATCTGTTGTAGTTCCTTCTTTAAGGCAGCATCCTGGTGAGAATTCCTTGAGTTGCTCATTTTAACAAGTGAATATATCTCCAAGCTTTTTGACAGGAAAATATTTGTAAAACTTCACCAAAGTTTCTAGTTATGCAAATTAGTCCTTTATCTATAAGATTTTATACTCTGAAGAAAAAAAAAGAATATTTATTTTTGTCTTATTTAACTAGTTATATGGAGCTCTAAAATACTGCTGCTTTCAGTTAGCCATTCAGGCTCGGCCTTCCCTGCCTGCAAATCTTGATATTTTATGAGTTTGTGTGTGTGTTTCTGTACGCAAGACACTAGTCACTGGGTGTAGCGATTTCAATGATCAGTGCTACTTTTCTTTATTTTCATGGACCATTATATCTGGTTTTCTTGCATCTCTCTTTTGAAATGTTGGTAATTGCTGATCCCATGTGATGTAGACTTCATTTCTCTGTGGTTCATGTTTCCAGTATTTTTCAGCAACTTCAATACCACAATGTTTGCAGAATCCCCGGTGCAACAGTCTTGCTACATTATTATGCCTTTCAGTATACAGTCCTTCTGCCATTAGTAGGTCACAACCAGCAACAAGGTGTGCGACTGTTTTCAGGATTAATTTAAGTCTTCTAAAATATTTCTTACTACGTTTTATTCGCATTTGTTCATGTTTTATTGTTGATCTTTCATCAATTCGCAAAATATTTATACATTCCCTTTTGTGCAAACTTCTTTATATCACATTCTTGTCCTGAACTGATGTTTTCTTGGTGCTGCAGTTTGCCTGCTTTGAAGGTTGCTTTTGCACATTTATCAAGACCAAATGACATTGACTACTTGCTGTTGTGCTTTCTGTTCCTTATCTGATGAGCTGTACAGTTTTAAATCATCTACAAAGAGAAGATGAGAGGTCTTTACACTTTGTTGTTTTCTAGGAGCCAAATTATAGCCATGGCCTAAGCTGTTAAGTAGACGGCGTAATGGGTTAAGGGCAAGACAGAATAGCAGCAGTGATAGGGAGTCACCCTGGAATAATAATTTGTCCTTTATCATGGCTTAATTGCAGAGTAGTCTGCCACTGTTTCATGGTCACTGTAATGTAATTAATCAGTGTAGGGTGTATCTTACACATTTTTAAGCACTCTTTTATCCATGATTGTAGGATACTATCAAATGCTTTTTTATAGTCAATCCATACTTAGATTCTTCCCTCTTTTTACAGTTCTCCATTATAACTTTGTTTAGCAACAGATGATCCTTTGTTCCATATGACTTTATTACCCTTTTGTTCTATTGCCATGACTGAATTTTCTTCTAAATGACTATAAACTCTATCAGCATCCATTCCGGTTTATATGTTCTTAGATCAGAAGACAGGTTTTTGCTCTATAAGTTTTAGAACAGCTTACATGTTCACTCTTAAGTAGGAGCATTGTTTTTCCTGTTGTTAACCAGGTTGGTATCTGTTCGGGGTATGTATATAACTAGTTCTTACTCGTGCAGAGATGTTAATACTTTTAGGCAGAAGTTAGGTTCTGCATCTGGGCCTGGGGTTTTCCAGTTGGAGGCTTTTCTTAACTTTATCTTAATCTCTCTGGCCATTACTTCATCCCATTTCATATCCTGCACCTTTGAACTTATTATTTCTTTTACTACTTCTATGCATTTAGCATATTTGTTATGTTCCATAGGATCTTCAAAGATATTTCTCCAAAATACATCTGTTTCTTCTTTTTTTGTGTGATCTTTCAATTCCTTTTACCTTGTTTCCCAGTTCTTTGCAGAATGTGTTAGAGTCATTAGTAAATTGCTTATTTTGTACTTTTCCTTTATATTTATCTGTGTATCATCTAAGTTTTTCTGTCTGTGCTAAGATTTTTTTAGTTTATTATTAGCAATAGTGCAAGATAGATCCTGATCTGTTATAATACTGGGCATTGCTTTTATCAAGTCTGTCTTTCTGAATATTTTTGTTGATCTGTTCCCTCTTCTATACTCTTCTAACAATGACACTTCTTGTCTTAGTTGCTTTATATTTTTCTCTGTTCGATACTTCCATGATGGTATTTGCTTTCTCCCCTTCCTTTCCCCACCTACCATGTGTTGTTGTGGTAGAATTTTATCTGTTGTTAATTTAGCTGCATAGTAGTACATCCTGTTTACTTCTGTTATATCACATGGATCTCTGTGGACAGTCCTAATTACTGTATTAATTTGCTTTATCAACCTTCTGACTTTTGGGGTTCTATTGATGTTCTGCAGTCTTTCTTTCATTGGTCTTAATATGTATTAAATCAAACAACTCTTCTCTTAGCTCATTTTTCTTCTAAACTAAGGGCACATTTTTTGTTCTCTGTTTCATGCGGGCATGCTACAGAGAGTTCTGTGTCATCTTCCTGTGACACAGTCTCTTCAATTTCATCCTATGTCATCTGTTGTTCTGTCATATGGGAACTCACTGGCCTAACACTCTTGAACATTGCGCAGAGTTGCCACAGTTTCCTGTTCCTTCCCCTGCTGTCCAGCTTCAAGTGAATGTTTATACTGGTTTCCTGTGGAAGGCTCTAAAATATCTTTTATGTGGCAATTGCACAGTTGCTTTCCATTCCACTGGTTTCTCCTTAATTTGTATGTCTGTTGCTCTATCCTGCTGTGGTGCCTTCTGAGTTAGATTTTCTGCACTGAATCCTTCACTTTGCAGGTACTCCATAACCACAGTTGCTATTTCTTTAACTTTTCCATTACTAATCTTCTTTTCTTCTACTTTTTCTCTGTCTTCTTATTTTTTTGTATTGTAAAGCTTTCCATGTCCGGATTCGTTTGCCAGTATTTCTCTTCGAATATCGTTGGTGCTACTCCTTTTGTGTTGATTAATTTTGCTTTCTCTTTTACATAAATGTTACAACATATTAAAATCTCTTTTTCTTTCCCATGTCCATATTTCTTCTTCGTATGTCTCCTGATCTTCCTGTTTTTTCTTTCTTTGGGAACTTGTTCAGTCATGCTGTGATGTAACCTGTGTTGGACCTTCCTAGTCCAAGTCCTTCACTTCTCAAGCATTCCATAACTTCAGCTTCTGTTTTTTCACGTTCTACTTTACTAATAGTCTTTTCTACATTTTGTTCTTTGTGATATTTTTTTTTATTGTGAAATTTTCCATATCTGGATGCCTTTGCCTGTATTTCTCTTTGAATATCTTTGGGGCTGCCTTTTTTGTATTGATTAATTTGGCTTTCCATTATGCATAAATATTGCACCATATCAAATCTGTCTGTCTTTCCCATGTCCAAATTTCTTTTTTTATAGCTTTAAAAACTCTCTAGGTTTTTTCGCACTTCCTCAGATGCTTCTATTTCCAAACCGATCAAAGTTTCTTGGTCTATATAATGTTTTTCACAAATCTGTTGTTATTAATGAGCACAAATTTTTATTTGAGGCTTCTGGCAGTTTTTCTTTTGGAAGTATTTTTCTTTTTTCTAATTTGTCCCTTAATCTTTTTGTACATCTTGTGTCTGGAAATTCTGAGCTTTTTTGCATAATAGCAGCAGTACATAATTTCCTTCTTATCCTCAATAGTCCACTCTGTCATATTTATGGCTCTTCTTTGCCCCATCAGTTTTTGTGGACTGATACTTCCTTCTACATCAGGGGGCTTCCTCCCCATGGGCCTGGCCTAGCCCCATTGTAGAAATATTTCCATATTTTGAGGATTCTACACTGTCATTTTTTTCCAGTCCTGGCACCAGTGCGCCTACCAGGATTGGGCACTTTTTTATCCTGGGTCTTGTGCACCCAGCTATCTTTTTTATTTTTGATCTACTTCTGTTCACGACATATGCTATATAAATACAGTCTCTATATCAGTGTCATCTGAGATTTTGTGAAAAACAGGGTCCATCTCGTGAAGATACTCACCAAGACTTGAGGATGAATTTAATTTCAGCAATAATACTCTCCTTTGCTTGCTAACTTCTCTCCATTTGAACCCCCATCTCTCCTTTCGGATCCCTTTGGCAAAGGTGATGTCCCTAAAGATTACCGTATTAATAACAGCACCCGAAGCTCTCAATCAGTGGTGAGATGTTTGGGCACACTTTTTGACAGCAACCTTACTTTTGATCACCATGTCTCCAAGGTGGTAAGGAAGGCCTTCTAAGTTGCTCATCTCCTAACCAAGGGCATAGCTTCTAGAAAAAAAGAGGTTATAATGCCACTGTACTCTTCCTTCATCAGGGAAATAGAGTACAATGCTCCCTTTGATATGTTCCTAAACTGGCACCTGAAGCAACTGGAGAGACCTCAAAACGTTCCTCACAAAGAAAATTCAGTGTCTTAAGCACGTGTCTTATGGGGGCAGACTGAAATCACTGTCGCTATACTCTGTATCTAATAGACTACTCAGAAGCAACCTGTGCCTTGCATACAGAGCAACCTCTGATCCTGTTGTAATGGAAATGCTGCACATTCATAAGCCAAATGGTACATGATTCACTCACTCTAGGGACCTTAACCTAGCATGTGACATCAAGTCTATGTTCAGCTGTCGAATGGGCTAACCATCAATTGGCTGAACAGTGAACAATAAACAGCGACAGTTCAATCACCAAACTTTCATTTCATTGACAGGGTAGGTAACTCTTTGTCCATCACTTCCCCATCTTATATATGGAAGTGTTTCAAACCCCTTCTCTCCACTGTAGTGCAGCCTTGGAGTTGGTATATATAGTAAGGGGAGTGTGGGGTGCGAAGCCCCCCACCTGGGCGAGTTTGAAACACTTCCATGTATAGGACTGGGAAATGTTTGACAACTAGTTACTTACCTTGTCGATTTTGATAGCAATGTTTATTTGTTCTTAAAGCAAGCAAGAGTCAAAATCGACTCATGGAGATTCTGTGGGAAGACCCCATAGAGTTTTCTTGGAATATTACAGAAGTAGATTGTCATGTCTTTCTTCCATGCAGATACTGCTGTTGCCCAGTTATTCCCTTCACCTAGTTTTGACCCTGTTAAATTACTGTAAAAATGTCGCAAGTAACCAGACTGACAACATACTACTGTATCCATTGTTTATTGTACTTAAACAAAAGTCTTGCCAGGCAGTTAACACTGTCAGAGCTATTTCAATTCTATTATAATATGATTCGAATGAAAGTCTCTCAGAAATCCATGCACCCTGGATTACAATGTCTCTGAAGAAGAGAAAACAATGTCCAGTTTATATATACTTTTCAAAGCAACAATGTTTTTTAATGTCCTTGCAGTTTGCATGATTGATTTCTGTTCCATGTCCTTCTATGGTTATTTTCTTCGCTGTATCTGAAGACTTCACAAAAAGTCCCTGTTGCATCTTCCTTCTTTGCATGTCCAAAATATTAACAGGATGCCATTCACAGTTTGTCTAGCCCACAAAATCAAACTAAACTGGAAAACATATTTACAGTAAAGCTAACTAAGCATGTTTTATTTTCGCAGATGTCAGACACACAGCCGTCATTACTTAACTGCTTTCATGCTTGCTTAAGCAAGTTGTCTTATGCGGTTCAGCCTTGCAGTTTCTGCTTCTACAGAATAATAATTCTTTCAAAATCTTGTAACAAGTTTAACCCTTGCTTTTCCATCAAAACATTGTATTAATAAGAAACATACAGTGTCTGCCTTGAAGCATACATTTAATTGCTTTGGGGAAAGTACGTTTATTGTTATATAATCTCTAGCAATTCCCCTTTTTTATTTTAATTAAGCTAAGAAAAGAAAAATGCACTTTGCAGAAGAATACGATCCTCTGCACTTTGAGCCCTTTCATTTACTGTATTTAATACAATTTCTTCATTGCTGACAACAGTCACTTGATTAATGGTTTTATTAAGACAAATTTCAACACACATACAAACTGTTGTATATAAAAAGATAATGACAATTAAGGCGATCAATGCTGTGATTATAGTACCCCACCAACCTGAAAACAGTACACTTAACCAATCAGACCACTCTGTACTCCATGTTTTCCTAGATTTTAAGGAAACCTCAGCAATTCTAAGTGTTGATTTGTGGATTCTGATTTATCGGGAATATATGTACAGCATTCCATTTTGATTAAAGCACATACCCCCTTAGCTAGCAAGCAGGTAATCCAAAGCCATTCAGTTTTGGAGGACCATTGCCCTCATTGCTACCATGTCTCCTGTTATGTCTGAGATAGCCCCATAAGTTGCATTTGCTAAAACTTTGCAACTTTCCATAATTCCCATATTGCTTTAGCAGCACCATACCAGGGAAAGATTCTAGCTACCGAAATAACATCATCTCCTATGTCCAACTGTTTTAGGTCTTCCCCTAATTTAGAGAAACTATCAGGAGCCTCCCTCTTTCTCCAGTGATTTTTTACCATGTTCTCTGGTAATGTGTGAGTAATTCTCATCATTGGAACTGCATACCCTTTGTAACAGGATCCCTACCACCCTATAGGCAGCCATTTGTAAGCGTTCTTCCCACATATGAAAAAGAACCCTTCGGCCAGAATGGTAACATTCTCTTGGTCCATTAAATTAGTTGTGGCTTCACTTTTAAAAAAGTCTTTCATCCCTTTCTTAAAAGAAATGTTATGTGTTGACTCCCATAATGTTTTTATTGTATCCTCTCCTCCATGATACTCAAGCTTGCCATGTGACCAAAGTTGGTGTAAAGTAATGGAATAGTTACAATTACTAATGCCAACCCTGACTGCCCCTTTCTTTTGAAAACAGAGTATCTCTTTTTCTGCTTCCATCAACTGTAATTGTTCTTTTATGGCTGATTGTTTTGTAATTCTATTTTTTATAAGATCATTTAAACATAAAACCTGTATCTATAACATTTATGGGAATTGCATGCAATGGCGTTTTCCCTCTTTTAAGGAATGTGGCTACAAACCCAACAATTTGATTGGGTACCTTTGCAAACAATTTTTGCATGGCCAAAAATGTATTGAAATCAGGTACCCAGTCATGGTGTCCCTGTTCTCGTGATCTGTTATATTGGAGTATCTCTCCCCATTTTTTCTTTACAACGGTTTTATCTACATTTTGTGTTATATGTACATTTCTTTTTTTGAAGTACTTTTACCTGATCATTTTTTTTTATTTACATTGCATGCTTTGAGCACCTTAAATATGCATAACATACAAAATATAAAATATTAATATTACAGTCCATAAGATTGTTATTATAATGCACGCCCAAAGCTTGCATTTCTGTATGCAAGGTCAAGTATTCTCCATTTCCTCTGGCTGCTATTTAACTGGATTTGTTGGCATCTAGAAATAAATTTAAATAGACTGTTACTTTCCTAGCACTATTAACTGACTGTAATAGACTGTTACTTTCCTATTTCAGTTTTGGCTTTCATTAGCTTACACTGATCTCTATGAACCAACATGGTGTATTGCTTTTGTTTGGATCTCCCCTGTTTTCGAGGGTTAACCTTTTCCTTAATTATTTTTTTGTACCCTGTATACCAAGGATCCTATTTGTTCTGTCACTTTGTAAGGACCTTGCTAGTTACTGTCCCATGGTCCCCCTTTCTGGAATTTCTTGATAAGCGCTGTATCTCTGCACTGTAATTGCATTTTAGTGGGAAGTGCTGGCATGCTGTTCCATAGGTGGTATGCCTGTTCTCTGGCTGTAGTGTCACATACCCCCTGTATGTCTTTCAACCATTTTTGGTGCTTTACTGCGGTCAGTAATGGTCGATTATTCACCGTTTCTGGGTCACAAGGAAGTGTGAGGGGGATTTTTTTTCCTGTCATCACCTCAAAAGGTGAAATTCCTGTCTTACTGTTAGGGGTAGCCCTAATGCCTAATAGAATACCCGGCAAATATTTCACCCAATTTTTGCCTTTTTTCAAACATGCCTTTTTTAACCTTTCCTTGGTTGTCCGGATCATCCTTTCAAAAATTCCGTGGGATTGTGGATGATATGGAACATGAAGCCTGTGTTGGATTCCCAACAGTTTGCACAAATGCCACATTATTTGACTTGTAAACTGGGGTCCATTATCTGATTCTATGACCTGAGGCCATTCCCAGTGAACAAAAATGTTTTTTCATGATGCCTCTGCTGTAGTCTTAGCTGTCATACTCTTGGTGGGAATTACCTCTGCCCACTTTGAAAACATGTCACCCACCACTAACAAATATCTGTATCCCCCTTTCACAGCTGGGATGGGTCCTACATAATCAATCTGTATAGCGTACCATGGTCTATTTGCCACTGGAACTCTGTACATTTGAGGTTTCTTTACACATGCATTAGTTTGCAGACAAACTAAGCATTCCTCTAAAACTGTTTTGCACAGCTTCCTTAACATGGATTTCACATCATCTATTTTACTATGGTCCATAAGTTTTTTGTACCTGTGTGTCCCAAAATTTTGTGGTTATATTCGATCAACTGTCTGACTAGATCTCCTGGGAGTTATGGTAACATTTTCCATCTGGCATCAGACAGACGATAAGTTTTTAATTGGCCTCCCCTTCCCGTGTACACCTGTCTAGTTCCTCTGGAATTCCTTTCTCTGATTGAAGGATTGCCAAATCCTGTATTTCTACAGGTGTAACTATTTTAACTGACATTGTCTGTGTGTTTAAAACACTCATGTGGATCTAATCACTCACCCGTTTCAGCTGTTTATTTAGCTTTGGCATCTGCCAAAGTGTTTCCTTTAGCTTTTTTTTGTGTTACATTTTTGATGGGCTTTGATTTTGACAATACTAAACTTACCCTGGAAATCATTTTGGGTAATTAATGCCCATAATTCCTGCAATACTGGAGCATGTTTCAGACGTTTGCCAACACTGTCGATGAATCCCCTTCTGGCCCAAACTGCCATGTGTAAACGTAAGGAATTTACAACATTGACACTTTCACTGTAAATATTGACAGGTTCAAAATGTTTTAAGACATATTTTACTGCTTCTAGCTGTGCCCTTTGGGCTGACATGTAACCTGGCAATTTCTTCAGGATAAACTTTTAGCCATCCCCTGGGATTGCTGCAAATCCTGTGAAATATTTTCCATCTTTCCAGAATCTCGCCCCATCTGCTTAAACTGTGGGTAGACTACTTTGGAAGTGTGCGTTCAGTGGCAAAACTTTTGGGTATTTTAAACTCTGAACGCAATTATGGGATTTTCCGTCATAATTGACAGTATCTGAAAGGTAATACTTGTCCCCTGAACAGGTACAAACCATGACAGTAGAAGCAGCCAAATAATCCACCACTTTATTTTACGAATTTTCTCTTAAAACAACACAGTAAGACAAGCGCTTTCGCCTGATAAATATCAGGCTTTATCAAGACAAATTATTAAACGGATGTGCTCAAATTTATGTAGTACCATCAATTAAAAACCTTAATTGGTTAATAACAATTACAAACCAATTAATTATGTTTTAAAGTGCAAATGCTTCGTGAACTTGTGTTACAAACTATTATTGAAATGTTGAATAAACATTTGTATGATAAATAAAAAACTTGATCAGAACATATTCTTAAATTAAAGTACATAAATTAAACAATACAAAACTTTACCTACAATGTCAGTGTCAAGTGAAGCAAAATAATACTAAATAATTGTATGCTTATGAAACTTGTGGACAACCAAATTTTTGAATGCCTCCTAAATATAAAGAAACAGTCCGTAGTCATTAAAATAAATCGACTGTTACATAAAACAGTTGTTTTAAAATTCATACAAATCATAAAAATCCATTATAAAAGATGTTTTTAAGAGAAGTAAACTAAAAATGTTACAAAAAATATGTTAAAAACTGTAAAATGCCACACCTTACTAATGTAAACCAAATATACATTCAATTAAGCTGCCTTCATGACCTGTTAATGTACAAAATAATAACAGCTGGTTGTATAAAAAATGACAATTGGGTATATTAAAATTAATAAAAATTGGCTTATCTTACAGAGAAGTGTAGTTTAACTAAATGAAACAACAACAATAGGTAAGAGAGGTTAAAAATGAAAACAATACTTGATACCCCGTGTACATGTAATGTTTGAGTCTGCTATAACTTCATTGACATTCTAAAATTAATTTACTAAATCTAAATGTAAAATAAATAAAATAATAAATAAATACATAATAAATAAATAAATAGATTAAATATAAAATATTAAATATTAAGTATTAAATATTAAATAATAAATAATAAATATATGTATATATAATAATAAATATTGTTATAACCTGGCTTGTCTAATTTTTGACACACTTTTAATACTAATTGCATCATTCATTCCTGGGGGTTTTGTCGCATTTAACCTAATCTGCCATAATAATTCTTTGTATTCTAAGAAAGCCTCCCATTCACCACCTCTAGGGTTCTGTAACACCTGCTCTAAAACCAAAAACTTTAAAGACATGGTGGGACAAACTAAAGAATGCTTATAAAATGCATTTGATTCTTTCTTAATGTTAATTTCATATAAGTGTTCATAAACTCTTTTACAAAGTGTTCTTTCTGTCTTCCCAACATAGAATCCAGAGCAGCTTGCACAGAAACCTAATACTTGTCCCCTGTCTGATTTGTACATTCTTGGTACTGAATAGAGTTATCCATTTTGCAAAAATGGTCTGACTCACTCTTTCTGTGATTTTATTCATTTCTGTAGAATTTAGAAGAATCTTAATAGACTTGATGTGGTGACTGCACAATAATTTTTGAAAAAACGGTCAAGTACTCTGATTTCCCAATAAATGGCCAACAATTGTTGGATACATGGGCAATACCATTTCTCAACTAGGGTTAACTTCCGGCTGAAGAAAGTCACTGGCCGAAGTGTCCTTTTTACCTTCCCCTCATTATTTTGAGGCCAATATTGCAGGAGAGTTACCAAAATAGTCTTATTCTCTGCAGCTGCCTGTAAGATAAAGCTTTGCCTATCATCAGGTGCTACTAATTCAATGGCCTGTGTCAATTTCTGCTTTAGGAGTTCAAAAGCCGCTTCCTTCCTCTGGCCCCATTTCAA
This sequence comes from Protopterus annectens, assembly GCF_019279795.1. Taxonomy (NCBI): domain Eukaryota; kingdom Metazoa; phylum Chordata; order Ceratodontiformes; family Protopteridae; genus Protopterus; species Protopterus annectens. The sequence goes on from NC_056746.1 coordinate 843,408,149, forward strand.
ACGGGGTTCCTCCTTCTGATCAACTAACATTTTATATAGAGGCGCAGCAGCCACAACGTAATCTTTTATGAAATCTCTGTTGTAGTTCATAATTCCTAGAAATTTATGTAATTCTGAAATGGTCAATGGTTGAGGCAATTTTTGAATTCCTTTTACTGTGTCCTCACAAGGGGATCTGCCCATGGGATGAATTGTTTCCAAAAATTTCACTTCTTGTGAGAAGACCTGAACCTTTTTACTGGTAACTTTGAATCCTGCATCCTGTAATGTATGTAAAGCTTTTTTGAGAATTTTTTCATGCTGTTCTACTGTCTCTGATTGAATGGTAGGGCGTCACAGGACAGCTATCACAACGTAGCTCAGTCTCTTCCGAAGACAAAGCACTGGAAACTGCCAACCTGTTAGATTGACATAGAAAGTATGGCCATCTGAAAAATAACTGCTGGTAATGGATAGAAAAGGTTACAACCTAGCTGGCCTCGCCACTGTTAAATTACTGTAAAAATGTCAGCAAGTGATCAGACTGACAACTTACTACTGTATCCGTTATTTATTGTACTTAAACAAAAGTCTTGCCAGGCAGTTAACACTGTTAGAGCTATTTCAATTCTATTACAACATGACTCGAATGAAAGTCTCTCAAAACTCCCTGCACCCCGGATTACAATGTCTCTGAAGAAGAGTAAACAATGTCCAGTTTATATATTCTTTTCAAAACAACAGATGTTGTTTTTTAATGTCCTTGCGGTTTGCATGATTGATTTCTCTTCCATGTCCTCCTCTGGTTATTTTCTTCCTTGCTGTATCTGAAGTCTTCACAAAAAGTCCCTGTTGCATCTTCCTTCTTTGCACGTCCAAAATATTATTAACAGGATGCCATTAACAGTTTGTCTAGCCCACAAAAGCAAACTAAGCTGGAAAACATATTTACAGTAAAGCTAGCTAAGCATGTTTTATTTTCGTGGGTGTCAAGACACACAGCTGTTATTACTTATTTATTCTTAACTGCTTTCATGCTTGCTTAAGCAAGTTGTCTTATGTGGTTTGGCCTTGCAGTTTCTGCTTTTATAAAATAATTTATTTAAAAATCTTGTAACAAGTTTAACCCTTGCTTTTCCAGTCAAAGCCTTGTATTAATAAGAAACGTACAGTCTTTGCCCTGAAGCATACATTTAATTGCTTTGGGGAAAGTACATTTAATTTTATATAATCTCTATCAGAACCCAGGTCTACCATTTGATAATCTTGCACTTCTCACTCTGTGCTATCAGGACAGGGGTTTTGTTCTACTGCTGTGTGGTAAATCAGTTAATATATCTTCTATTATGCTGTATGCCTACTTTTGAAATCTGGTTACTCACTTCCAGTGTGAGTTGGCAGAGATATTCCTCATTTTTTTGCTTAAACTTTAGTCCTTTCTTTTTTCTATTTTATCTACATTTCCTGTTGTATACCAACTTTTTGTGATGGTCTTTGTATGACTTATTCTTTCTACAAAACACTTAGCTTTGATATTTTTCTCTTGATTGCAGTCTTCTGTTCAAGTTCATTATTTATGGTGGGAAAATGTGACCACATAAAGTAAGAAGACAAACTTTACCTTTTGGTCTGCACTTATTTCTCACAAGTAAAATGACTTACTATGCTATCATGTCTGTGGATCTGAAGTTTGAGATAGATCACTGCAGTTATGGGCTGTTACGTTTTGCAATGAATATTCACAGAAAAACAGGCACTAAACATAGGCGAAGACTGTATGGAGCATGAACAGATGATAGTATGGCTTTCTATAGTCCTCTTTAGAAGATGAGCATTACCAGCACAGAGAAACACATGCAGTGACATCCTGAAATTAAACTGATTTCTTGTATAATTTTTACATTTAAGGGAGAACATGGATAAACCACTGCTTTTCCCAAGAACCACATAGGGGAGCAGATGTATAAGTCAGTTTAAATATAAAGACATCCTTAATTTTCTTCTTTCTTGGTCTGTGGCTGTTTAGCACAGATTTTGTGGACCAGCCATGAAACACCAGTTGGAGAATAATGTTCCAGAGCTTTTGTGAGCTGTTTGTTCTGCAACTGAACTGGGTGTTTGGTCATCATTAGATCATGCCTCAGAACCATCCCACTTGTGAGTAGAGGCTAAATGACAACATGTCCAGCTATTTCTTTTGCCTTTAATTTGAGTGCCCCACATCTTTTAGGGAAAACAGACCCGCCATGGGGCATGTGGACCAGTTACTTATTACACTACACAGTGCCCTGGCTAACCGAGGATGAAGAGCGAGACTGCAGTTGTTATGTTTGCCTCGTGTGCATCATCTTTACATAGTAATAATGCTTCACTAAGTCTGTTCTCACAGTAATCGCTTTCTACACATATCTGTTGCAGACCAATGGCAGCAGATTTCTTCTAAGCCATTTTAAACTGTTTTTGTAAATAAATAAATAAATACAAAAGTGCATTGAGTTGCTTTTAGTGATTCAGAGGGAAAAGATGTGCATTTCCCCACTAGAAGAATAGCAGTTTTGCTTTCCATAGTAACTGCCATCTCCGTAGTAGTCAGAAGTGTGTAGTATGTGATCTTCAGTCATTGAGGCCCTGAGCCTGTGTCTGTGTCAGCTGTGTCATTGAAGGAAATGGATAGTGACATATGGGGCAGTTCATGCTGACAGCCTTGTGAATGCCCCCAACTTATTTTTTTCTGCATATGTTGAGACTACAGGGGCTTTCTTGAACTATGTACTAGGCAGCATCAAGGTCTGCACTTTTAATCTAGTAGTAATGCTTTTTGTAGGGATGCCAGCTTTGGAACAGCGCTTTGCTGAAGGTGATTGTGCAGACTGAAAGTTCTGCCTAGTGATTTCTGGATCCCCCCAACCACGAAGTGCAGAATTGGGTTGGTTTGTTTGTAGGTGGTTATACCAAAGGTCCATCATGATTCTGCTGAAAATTTAAAGTAAGTTAAACATCTGTAGATGGAGATGCACAGGTGTATAGCCCTGACTATGGCCTAGCTGACGCAAGTTCAGTTAGTGTCTCAAGTGGTTGATTCCTTTGTTAGGGGAGGATGGGTGTGCCAGTCTTGGGATGGTAGGGGAGGATGGAACATATAACCTCAATCCCTCTGACTGCCAGCATTGCAGAGAGCATTGTTAAGGAGTAGCGTTTCAGATCATCACTCCAGTGCTTGATGGTGGCCCACATTAGGGAACCATCATTGTATGTCCCCCTCTATAATGCAGGTAGCCTTTTGCTCTGCCCAAACTTGGGAAAAATGTTTTCATTGCTGAGATGCTGGTACAAAGTCCCTGATGTCTGCCTGATGATGGCCGATACTGGAAGTACAAATTCCGTATTGTCTGTCTAATGATGGTCTACTCTGCATAGCTCTTACCTTTCCATTGCTGGTATGGTTGTTCCTTACCACAATGGAACAAATGGACTTAAGTACAATAGGGGAAGACTTAGTGGTTGGCAAGCCTCCCATACCCTCCAAACTTACACACACGCACACACACACACACACACACATATATATATATATATATATATATCTATATATATATATATATGGATCTAGGACGTTTGATCAAATGGCCACCGAACACACTTTAACAAAAGTGCTTTTATCGAAAAAGTGTGTCACTAAAAAAAAAAAGAAAACACTGCATTAACATTTTAGCAGGGTGCTTCGCCCCCCTGCACCCCCCTACTTTAATATTCTCCCTCCAAGACTGCACTAAAGTGGGGAAAAGGGAACTTTCCCTTATCCGCACCGTAGTATGGCCTCGGCGACAGGCATACTTACGTGAAAGTGCTTCGGTGAAAAGCACTTTAACGTATATATGCCCAGCCATTTGGGTTTCGGACGTTTGATCAATCGATCAAACGTCCTAGACCATATATATATATATATATATATATATATATGGGTCATATCTGTATTGTCAAAAGTACGGTTCATCGAACCATCCTTTATCGAATATACTATAGCAAAAGTGCATTTTGTCGAAAATGCACTTTCGCTAAAGAAAAAAAAACATGCAGTTTGCTTGTAGCGTAGGTTGTACATCAACGTATACTGTTGATGTACAACTAAGGAAACTCATGTTGAGATTGTGGTACAGTGGGGATAAGGGAATATTCCCTTTTCCCAACTGTAGTGCAATCTCGGAGTGAGAATAATAAAGTAGGGGGGTGGGGGGGTGCAGGGGACTTGCCCCCCTGCATAATACTGTTTGCTAGGTTTTTTTTTTACATTTTACTGTTTTTGTTCTGCGAAAGTGCATTTTCGATATGCACTTTCATGGAAGTGTATTATCGGAAATACGGTTCACTGAACCGTATTTTTGATACTACAATGTAGACCCATATATATATATATATATATATATATATATATATGGATTCACTTTAGAAGATCGAATTCCCAAAATCTCGAACCTCATATGGTCGAGACCAAAAGATCGAGTTTTGGAAACTCGAACTTCTAAAATGAAATGCAAAAAAAAAAAAAGTCAAACATTGCTTTTGCAAGGGGGCTTCACCCCCCTGCACCCCCCATACCCCCCTACTTAAATATACCAACTCCGAGATCGCGCTACAGTGGGGAAAAGGAAAATCTCCCATATTGCGCTGTATGCGGAAGCGCAAAACGGGAGGTTTGCACACTTCCTGTCAACACCACAAAAAAGATAACATTACATACACACAGAGCGTACAAGAAGCCTTGCCTCTGTGTGCACATAACGTTTTAAGGTAAGTAAAGTGTTATTTTTTTTAAACTTTACATATTCGATATACTGAAATGTTGATCATATGGTCTCGACCATATGACATTCGAGATTTCAGTATTTCGATTATGTAAAGTGCTTCCATATATATATATATATTATATATATATATACATGTATACGTACACACACACACACACACATACTGTGTGTATGTGTGTGTGTATATATATATATATATATATATATATATATAAAGTACCAACTCCAAAATCAGCATACTTTGAAGAAAAAGGAATATTCCAAGAAATTGCATAAAACCACCTCGAAAAGAGACAGTTACTGGTAAACCAAGAAACAAGCACTCTAACAGTCATTTACACCCTAGGACTTTATTTACACAGCACAGCGAACCAGTAACAAAAACACTAACGCTGATAACGAACAGTACGTTTTTGTCCAAAACTACTTTAAAATGTCCAACAAATCCATCTTCCCATAATTTATAACCCAGCCAATTAAAATAAATTAGTCATTAATTAACAAAATTGATTTACAAAAGTTAGGTCCAATAAAAACAGTCAAATGAAAAGATATTTAAAATGCATCTTATTCTTTCAAAACTTCCTCACATTACATTTTTCAAGGGTCTCTATATATTAGGGGTGGGTTATAAATTATGGGAAGATGGATTTGTTGGACATTCTGAAGAAGTTTTGGACAAAAAATTACTGTTCTTTATCAGCATTAGTGTTTTTGTTAATGGTTTGCTGTGCTGTGTGAATAAAGTCCTAGGACGGAAACGGCTGTCTGAGTGCTTGTTTCATGGTTTACCAAGAAATTGCATCTCAGACTTGGTGCATTGTAAGTCTGATCTTTTGGCCATTCAGTCTTTGTATTCTGGGACTCACTCTAGCGGGTCCCAACACTTCAAAATGGTTACCCCTTTCAACATACCATCATTGACTTGTACCACACTGTAATAACTGTGGAGGAAGTAGGTGAATCAAGTTGTTGGTCTGGGGGCAACTGGGACCCCAGAAGCCATGGGGTTAGAGATAATCTGAGGTGCATTTTAGAACTTTTTCCAACCTTATGATCCAGTTATTGCCTGAACAAAAATCACGAGTAAGAGAAGAAATTTTGTCTTAGACTTTTTATATTTTATTTCAAGGAAGAAATAAGTTGTATCTAAAGCTTAATGCTCAAAACTGATTAAATAGCAACTCTCACATTATTAAAGAACCACAAAAATTATCACTGGCAGGAAACAAAACTGGTAGTAACTGGTTTAATACAAGCCAAAGATATAATACAAAATAAAACAATGTTAAGCGCTTTCATTTGGGCAACCTCCCAAACTTCATCAGAACAACAGTCAATGACACCTTAGCAATTTTATACCCAAAGCAACCAATCAGCAGTCCCCCCTAATTAACACATCTATCAAAAACATTCATTTTCACTAGTAAAAATGCAATTTCAATACTATAAAAATGGTCTCCTGTCAGACTTCAAAATTCTAAAAACAATCAAGACTATTAACAATTCTTTAAAAATATTACACAAAAACATTTGCCTAATGTCATATTGCATTCCTCAAGTTGAATTTATCATAGCTTAGCAGCCCTTACTTTTAGCACACTGTTAATACTTATTGCTTCATTCCAGCATCCAATTTCAGCTCTCTCTACTCCAACTTAGCTTGCCAGTGTCCACCCCTGGGATCCCTTGCTACTTGCTCAAGAATAATAAATGCAAATTTACTTCCAGAGCAGATTTTATGATGTCTTCTTAAAGCATTAGCATCCTTGTCATGGGAAACATCATACAGGTGTTCATATACCCGCTTTCATATTATTGCCCTTTCTAGATTACTCGGCACAGACAGCCTCAGCAGCTATAGCTACTTTGTGCATAATGTAAAATAGCCCCTCATCTTGGATTTGCCTTAAGATGCATTGTTCTGAACAGGCTTTTAACTAAAAATGAAAGGTCAGAGTGTACCTCATCTGTGAAAGTGTTACTTCTACATTCAGTGCCTCAAAGTAATGATTTCTATATTTGTTTATGAATTGTGGTGATTGCTGCAGTCTGGTTAAAGAACTAGACTTAGTTCTGCTATAAGCAAAGCCTCTGCCGTCTTTGGTGTTCATTTTACAGGAGGATTTAAAAGGTCACACTAGTAGTTAGTGTACACTGCAAAAAACTGAATTAAATGTATGTTTTTGGCACAAGTTGGTATCACTGGAAGCAGTTTGCTGACCATTTTTAGTTTGTATTGTTGACTGGTGTAAGCAAGAAGTTAGGTGCAGTGGTGATGCAAGACATCGACTGTGCAGTTTCCAAAATGTCATTTCTGTTATCTCATCAAAAAAGGCACATCTCGAAGGAGCTTACTCTTTTTGAACAAAAACTACTTTAAGGCAGTAAAGTCATACCAGCAAGTAAAATCATATTACATTACCCACGACATATCCATATTCAAGGCCAAGTTCCAGTTCTGCACATTAAATCTTTACTACGCTAGTATTGTCATATCTCATGGTCCTTCAGGTATTTTTTCATTGCTTTATTTTAGGCACTTTATAAGAGCAGAGCTATTAGTTTAAACATTGGCTATCCTAAATCATGTTGTGTAACATAAAAGGTCTTACAATATGTGTAATTCAAAGTGAAGGCACTTCTCCAAAAGTGTAGCACAATATAATTACCAGTCTGACATCCCGAGATGAATAATGCTCACTTCCTCATTGAGACTCCAGTATTAAAAACATAACCAATGTAGAAATATAGACAGTTAACTCTGCTAACTGAAGTAAATGGAAAATACTTCAAACATAAAGACAGAAAAAAAGAATGGAAATTGTGAGGGCCTGGTTTGTATGATAGATGCATTATCTTGCAATGCAGAAATACAGTTTGGTTTATGACTTGGATTCTCATAGCAAATTAAGTATCCTAAGCCTTCAGTACAAAGTGATCCATGTATCCCACACCAGACTCCTAGTTATTACACACACAGAAATATATAGATGTGTATGTATATAATATGTGTGTAGGTAAAATCTGCATGTAAGATAAATACTGATATGTAATATGTATCATTAATGTTTGTGTGTGTGCATATTTTATGTTTCTACTGAAGTTAATCGAAACTTCAGTAGATCAACACAAGGAATGTTGAAAAAAAAAACACCCCCCTGCTACTGATAAATAACTCCAAGGTTGCACAATGTCAGGGAAAGTTTATTCTCCCAACCCAGTGTTATAGTGATATTTCTCAAATGCTGATCAACTTTCCTGTCGACCAAGTGCAACAAGCAGAAAAGCTGTCAACTTTCCCAGGAGTTGACTAATTTATCTGGACACACACACACACACACACACACACACACACACACACACACACACACACACACACACACACACACACACACTCACTCTTTCTGGAAAGACTTAACTGCTTTCTTGCTTTCTGTCATAATACTTCTTTGTGATGTGAAATACAGCCACAACCAGGAATTTTGGAAGCACTGTGAATAAGGGAACTAGTCTCTAAGAATGCCGATAAGACCTTGAAACTAGGATCCTTCATCAGATAAATAATTTTTTGTGCCGTCTGTAAAAGCCTAGCACAAACCTCTTCCATTTACAACAAATCAGAGAAGACTAAAAAGCCATAATGTTGTTACAGGTTAAGAAAATGTCATTCCGGAATGGACGGTACCACACTTTGCAGTAAATGTAGCATCCCAAGAAACTCCCACAATTTTATAAGAAAATGTAGTTCTGTTGTGATAAAAAAAATCCAAGAAGACATCAAGAAACAATAACAGAAGTTTAAGGCACCTGATGTAACACTGTTATCGGCATTTAACTGTATTCTCAGAATATACACATCCTTTGTTTTAGCTTCATTAGCACATTGTATACTTAAACTGCTTAGCATTAATGTCCTAAATGCTGCCACTGTATTTGCATCAGCAAGCTTCATTAAGAAAAATAAGATTTAATATTGATCAGACAGCAGCTTCAGGTGATGATACAGCATACTTTAACATCTTTTACCTACAAGAGACAAACATGTTATTTCATTAAATGCAGACTTTAATGGAAACATAATTCATTGTGGACAGGTTTGTATAATATTTTCTCTTTGGGTCCCTGCAGGGAATGCTTCCCCATATAGTGAGATTCTCAGCTTTGAATTTTTAGATTGAGAATTGCAAGATGTCTTGTCTTAGTTCACTGTTGCAGTTTTGCAAACTGTTGGACTATCTTGATAAATAACCTGGACGTCCGGCCAGGGTATCAAAGCCAAAACATTCCATAAAGCCGTGTCTGCAGACACGCCTTCTACATTATCTACTTCCAATGCTCTTCTTTTTGATAAATACACCAGGGCAAGGGATAAACTGAGAAAATGTTTTCTATGTCTTTCAGTCTGGTCTTTAGAGCTCTGAATTATCAGACAAAGATGACTAAGTATTTACTGACTATTCTGGGCATTTTAAGTAAAACATTGTCCTCCTCAGAGGACCCACCTTGTAAACAACAGGCTTTATCAGTGGTGACTCTGGCTTCACAAGTGGCTAGACATAACTAAAGTAGAAGCAACATGTTCTGTGATCAAGAAGTATGCATGTCTACATTCTCAGCCCTTCCCAGGGGATATTAAGGCAAAACTCCTTGAGTCTCCCTTAATCAAGGACCTTTTCTGGCCGGATGCTGATAATCTTTTCTAACAATTGCAGGAACAAGGTAAAATTATGAAGGACTGCAGACAGATCTTTTGTACTTCTGTGCCAAGATACCATAGGAATTACCCTGCAAAACCCACTTCCCTCTGTCACAGGGAATGTAGGCCTTCTCATAAGGGCAAGAAAATGCCTAGGAAAATATTCCAGGACAAACCAGACAGGGATAATAGATCTGGGAGGCTTCCTTACCCTGTCAAGTATGCTTAACTAACATCTCTTCCCTCCTATCTAACCCTCGATCCATCCCTTTCTCTATCCTAAAAGCTCTACTCAGCCCTAAAATCTGGCTACTTATCATTTTAAACAATTGGGTACAGAATGAGTTGGAAAGAAGTGCCTCTATTCATCAGCATCACTCTTTTTCCACAAAACAGTTGCTCTGTCCCATCATTCAAACCTTCTCGAGCAAGGCACAATAGAACCGGTGCCACCCCAGTATGTGGGAAAAGGGTTCTGTTCCAGACAGATGTTCGTGTTTCACTGTTGCAGTCATTACATTTGGGGTAATCTGCTGACAGGTTGCCCTCACTCGGCCTGATTAACAAAGTCCTGTCCCTTCTTCCATGATGTCAGGTTGTCAGGGGTATAAAACATGCAGCCGACGCCATTACATCAGTCTTTCTTGCCGCGCGGTGCCCGAAGCAGAAGCAGTTCGCAAGTGCCAGTTGACTGACTCTTGAAATTTTTATTTTTGAGTTTCAGAACCAAAGTCTTCAACTAAAAGCTAAGTACCCCATTGGGGAAACTTCTGAGGGTGTATTCAGGCCTACAGACTTGCATATTTAACTGACTCTAACTTCAGTACAAAGACCTAAATCTCGATCTAGGTCTAAAAAACCGACGCCCAGGCCACATGTTCAGGCCCCTATGCCTAAAAAACAAATGATCACGATGGCTGAAGATTCAATTACTCTAATCAGGGGTAGTCAACCCCCCCCCCCCCAAGAGGCCTAGGACTGAACTTGACTATGAATCTTCTGAACAGGACTCTGTTTCTTCTGACTCTTCTAATGATCTGGATTTGTCCATACCTACTTATGAGGACTCTGATGCAGAGGATTCCATTCCTTCTGCTTCTCCGCCTGAGGATTTCTCTTTTGCAGAAACTTTACATGCCTTAAGGGAGCATTTCCACTGGGGAAGTCAGGATTTCTCTGAATCCAATAAGAGGCTTAGGGATTTCCCTCTTCCTCAGAACAGGCCTTTGGCTATACCTCCTGTACTAGATATTGTTGATGTGTTTTCGGAATCCAGTATGGCCCCTGATTCCTTGCCTCCAGCCCCTAGCAAACCAGACAGGTACTATAGGGTTCCTTAGTCCCACAAATTCTTTTTCAAAAATCCTGTTGCGGACCCTGAAACCATTTCTCAAGGGCCCAAGGGCATTAAGGCTTCTACTACTAAAAATCCTACCCCTTCTGATAGAGACTCCAGGGCGCTGGATAGATGGGGTAAAAAGGTTTATACTTCTGCAACCTTAGCAATCAGGGCTTTAAACTGTCAATTCCATATGCTAAAATATCAACAGCATATCATAGGACTGCTTAAACAGAAAATGATGTTGATTTCTGCTTTGTGGAGAATAAAGATTTACAGGATTTATTGCATTCAGCTGAACAAGTTGGCAAACCTACTTTGCAATGTGGTTTTGATTCTTTAGAGGCCTCTTGCAGGGCTGCTGTTACTGGGTCTGTGCTTAGAAGGCATGCTTGGCTTAAGGAGCAATCTCTGCCTGATCATATTAAAGCAAAACTTTTGGATGCTCCTTTACAGCAGGACCGCCTGTTCGGCAATAAGGCTGAAGAAGTTCTAAAAAAGATGGAAGATAAAGCTAAATCTATGCAAACTGTGAAATATTTCTTACAAGTTCAACCTCCTAGATTTAGTAGGCACTGGCCTACTAAGAACTGGTCCTTTCCAGCTCCTTCCAGAGCCACTCCAGCCAAACCCAGACATTCCAAAAGCACCAGGTTTCAGTCCCAAAGGACTTTCAGAACTAAGTAATGGGGTGCTTCCACATCCAAATCTGGAAACAACAAGGCACCACCCTATGGTAAACAGTCTCAATGACTTCCCTTTAAAATTACCAAGCACTTGCCTCTTAGCCACCCCTCTGGGGGGGAAACTGGCTCTTCATTCAAGAAACTGGCAACTTATAACCCAGGACAAATGGGTTTCAAATATAGTGTTCCAGGGATACAGATTTCATTTCCATACGCTGCCAACTCCAAACAGGTGGCCAGACCTGCCCCCTAATCAGTGGACAGAGGCTCAGAAACAAGTACTTTCCCTCCTAAACATGGGGGCTATTCAACTAGTACCAGAAGAGGAAAAGGGACAAGGTTTCTATTCCAGACTTTTCCTGCTACCCGGAAAAGACAAATCATGGCATCCAAATCTGGACCTGTCCACTCTAAACACTTTTCTGGACATTCCAAAATTCAAGATGCTGACTCTTCACCAGTTACTTCCTATGCTAGGCAAGGATGGTTGGTTGACAACTCTAGATTTAAAAGAGGCTTACCTGCATATCCCAATCAGGGAATCTTGCAGAAAATCCCTACGCTTCAAAGCAGGCTGCATGCATTATCAGTTCTCTGGACTGCCCTTTGGCTTGTCTACTGTGCCCAGGGTATTCACAAAGTGCCTGGCTCCAGTAATTGCATTTTGCAGGCAAAGAAATATTCAAATATATCCATACCTGGATGATTGTGTAATTCAGGCAGAAAACCAGGCCATTCTTTCAAAACATCTGGCGTTTGTAAAAAGAGTTCTAACTTGTCTAGGGTACACTATAAACGAAGAGAAATCTCAACTGGTACCCTCTCAAAAAATTACATTCCTGGGTGCAAACTTGAATACAACTGCCCAGATGGCTTTCCTTATGCCAGAAAAGCAAATTCATTTGGTGACTTACTTCAAACAGGTGGTCACAAAAACCCTGCTATCTGCAAGGCAAATACTGCAAGCCTTGGGGTTCATGGCCTCCTGCATTCTTCTAATTCCATATGCAAGACTGCATATGAGGAAACTTCAGTGGCACTTAAAAAGTTTATGGAGTCAACATTGTCACAGCCTGAAAACAATGATTCCTATCATACCTTGCCTGCGCCTAGAGTTCCTATGGTGGGCAGAGGCCTGCCACCAAAACAAGGGACTGCCATTCACACCACCCCTTACCGCCCAAACCCCAACTACAGATGCATCAGACTATGCATGGGGGGGGGGGCTCATCTGGCAGGGAAGTGTATTCAGTGCAAATGGTGCCCAAATCAAATGCACCTTCTTATCAATCAAAAAGAAATGCTAGCTGTACAGAATGCACTGACAGCCTTCAAGGACTACCTTCATCCAGGACAATTACTGATAAAGACGGACAACATCATGGTTATGTGGTACATAAACAAGCAGGGGGGTACACATTCTTACCCCCTCTGCAGACTAGGCATGGCATTGTGGAACACGGCCTTGAGCTACCAAGTACAACTACAAGCTCAATTCCTGCCAGGAAAGCAGAATGTTCTGCCAGACGAACTAAGCAGAAATCTCATGGACCCACACAAATGGAAACTGGAACCATGGATTTTCAACATGTTGACATGCAAATGGGGGAGCCCAGACATAGGTCATTTTGCCTCACCCCAGAACTACCAGTTGGACAAATTTTGCACAAGAACTCACTACAAAAGGAGCCTGGAAAGTGGATGTTCTGTCCTTCAGCTGGAAAAACCTATCAGTCTATGCCTTTCCCCATCTGCCTCTTCTCTCCAAAGTTCTACTAAAAGTCAAACAGGACAAACCAAAAATTATTTTGATTGCTCCAGACTGGCCTCGCCAATAATGGTACCCACTCCTGCGCAGTGTGTCACACATTTCACCGTGGCACCTGCCTCAGACACCTTCCTTACTGTCTCAGCAGGATAACCAAATTCTGCACCCTCAGCTCCAAACATTGAATCTTGCAGTTTGGCTAATCACTTAAGTTCCCCCTTTGCATCCCTCAGCAAACCTGTGATGGATGTCATTTTGGAGGCGAGAAGACCTAATACTAGAAAATCTTATGCTGACAAATGGAAAAGATTCTGTGCCTGGAATCAATCTCAAGGGATGAGCACAGCAGTGCCCAATTTACCTCAGATTTTACAATACTTAACTGAGATGCTTCACAAGGGCCTGTCTTTTTCTTCCATAAAAATCCATGCCTCAGCCATTTCAGCTCATTACAACACAGAACCCCCCTCTTCTCTCATCCTCTTCTAAAGCAGTATCTCAGAGGGGCCAAAAACTTGAGACCACCCAGGAGAGCTCCAACCCCTGCCTGGGACCTTAACTTTGTATTGGAGAAACTCACTCTACCTCCTTTCAAGCCAGCTGCTACTGCAGGCTTAAGATTTCTTTCTTGGAAAACAGCCTTCCTTTTAGCAATCACTTCAGCTAGAAGGATATCTGAATTACAGGCCCTTATGTCAGTGGAGCATTTCATCATCTTTCATTCGGACAGGGTGTCACTCAGGACCAATCCATCATTCATGCCCAAGGTGGTATCCATTGTGGCTCTTACTCAGTCCATTGATTTGCCAACTTTCTTTCCCAATCCACAGAACAAGGGGGAGCGGATTCTGCATTCTTTGGATGTACACAGACAACTTAGATTCTACTTGAACAGGACAACTTAGGTTCTTCTTGAACAGGACTAAATCTCAAAGAAAATCTGAACAACTGCTGGTAGCATTTGCTGCAGGGGCAGAGGGAAAGGCTATTTCAAAGCAAACCATTTCTAAATGGATAAGCCATTGTATTCATTTCTGTTATAAGCACCATGGAAAACCTATCCCCCAGGGGATCAGATCTCATTCCACCAGGGCTGCATCTATGTCAACAGCCTTTCTCAAAGGTGTTCCTACCAGGGATATTCTAGAAGCTGGTACCTGGAGCTCAGTGCATACTTTCACTAAGCATTATCACTTAACCAATTTTCTCTAAATCCAGAGCTGGCTTTGCCACTGCTGTTTTGCAGGGCCTTGTAGCTGGTCCTAATGTTGTATAAATCCATCCTCCCAACCATAGCTTTAGGAATCTACCCAAATGTAATGACTGCAACAGTGAAACATGATGAACATAGTACAGTTGTGTACACTTACAATAAATGTAGATCTTGCAGTCCTGGTTACCCTCCCTCCAGCCCCCTGTTTTTCTCTTACTATACCTCTGTTTTCTTTTACTATGCTTAAAAGTCTTTTTGGTGTATTTGCTTTTGTATGGAGGTATATATTTTTGTGTTTTTAATTATATATCTATATTTTGCTCCCCATTTGGGGGGCACCTGACATCTGGGGCAAGAAAAACTGATGTAATGGCGTCGGCTGCATATTTTATACCTCTGATGACCTGACGTCATGGAAGAAGGGAGAGCAACCGACGCAGAACCCAAGACTTTGTTAATCAGGCCAACTGAGGGCAACCTGCCAGCAGATTACCCCAAATGTAATGACTGCAACAGTGAAACATTCGAACATCTACATTTATGGTAAGGGTACACAACTGTACTTTCCTCATTCCAAGAAAAGGAGGAAACTGGAGACCGATTCTGGATCTCTCCACCCTCAACACCTTTCTCTTTATCCAGTCTTTCAAGATGGTGTCCCTGAAAACTCTGCTTCGAGTCATTGTCCCTTAGGCCTGCCTGGTATCTCCAGATATAAAGGAGGTCTATCTCTACATTCCTGCTCGCCCAACTTTCTGGAAATTTTTGAGGTTTTCTACTAGCTTATCACAATTTCAGTTCTCTGTTTTGCATTTTGGACTCTCTACAGCCCCCAGAGCCTTCACAGAGTGCCTCATTCCAGTCATGGCTTACTGCAGCACTCTAGGAATCCAGATTTTCCCTTAATTGGATAATCTGTTAATACAGGCATCTTCTCAGCAGATACACTTTGACTTCTGTCAGCTTCACCCTTGCCCTTCTTCAGGGCCTGGGTTTCACAACAAATGTAAAAAGCATCAGCAATGAAATTTACTCAAGCCTTTGTTTTCTTGAGATGCAGACTGGGCACCAAAATAATACAAGCCTTCCTTCCTGCAGTACATTGCAAAGCCTAACCACTTACTTCCTTTTGCTTCTTTCTCTTCAGTTCTGTACTGCAAGTGGGTTCCTCAGAGCACTGGGATTCATGGTGGCAACCATCCCCATAGTCCTCTTTGTCAGACTCCATATGAGGAAGATCCACTGGTACCTGGAATCCACATGGTCCCGACTTTCTCATCCCCTGGACACACAGGTTCGCCTTCTACCATGCCTGAAGAAGGAAATACTGTGGCTGGATATCACAGATAAAGCTCAACCCAGGTCTTCCCTTCAAACAGCAGACACCAAAACGAGAGCAGCACACACTCATCAAAGCATGTGGGGAGCGTGGACTGTCAACCTGAGAGTTCAGGGACAATGGCCTACAAACCCAAGATCAGTACACATCAGAGAGAGATGAGGATACTAATACAGCCCCTGCAGATCTTCTCCCATTCTTGGAAACTGTGTGTGTGTGTGTGTGTGTGTGGGGGGGGCACCATATCTTACCAACTGTGCAGGTTGTCTCTCTTGGCATGGGAATCAGACAGAATATCAAACCTCTCCCTCCAAATAATTTACATTCCCTCACAGGATGATTTACTGGCAGATTTTCTAAGCAGAAAAAGGAAGATCCCCATGAATGGATGCTAAACAGAGATACTTCCTATACATAGTTCACAAATGGGGGGGGGGGGGTTGCCACAATTAGATTTCTTTGCTTTCATTGACAATAAGCAACTTCTGCTCTTCTGCACCAGGGCCTACTATCCTCAAGTTTGGAAGATGAATGCAATGTTCTTCCCTTGGAAAAGAAAGTTCTTATATGCCTTCCATCCACTTCCTCCTTTTCCCAAGGTATTATTAAAGATCCAAAGGGAATACCCAAAGACCTTACTAGTGACTCCCTTTTGGCCAAGACAGCACTGGTCCCCCTTCTCTTCCACCTAGCCAAGGGCCATCTCCAAAAATTCCCTTCATAGTGGACTTGTCCACACAACAGAAAGGCTCGCTGCTTTATCCCAATCTGTCATTCCTCAGCCTGACATCATGGATGATAGGATTCTGATTCTCTTTAGACCATAATTTTCTGAGAACATACTTAAGGTTCTTCAGGAGGCAAGAAAAATGGAAACAATGTACTATATGTTGTCGGACTACAAAAACGAGACACAGTACAGACTAATATCCCACTGGTCCTCTTTTATTTATGTTGCAGTCTGGGCTAGCATACTCATTTATTAAGGCATGCATTTCAGCCATATATGCATGCCTACCTCTGGATCCTCTACTTCTGGTCAGACTGGAGGGAAAACATTTTTTAAAAGGTGTACTCCACCGGAAACCTCCCAGAAAAGCTCTCTCCTAAGTGGGGCCTCAACTTTGTTCTGGAAAAACTCGCTCACTCTCCTTCAATTCAGAAAAGTAGCAACTACCTGTCTCATACTCTGTACTTAAAAAAAATATTCTTCTGGTAGCCCTCACCACTGCCAGACAAGTCTCCAAACTGCAGGCCCTTATGGCATCCCCTCCTTCCTTATTTTTCATAAAGACAGACTGTCTTTAAGTACCAATCCCTCTTTTCTGCCTAAAGTAGTAATTAAACTGTCTCTCAAGCAGACCATAAATCTTCCCACTTTATTCCCTAATCTGCAAAATAAGGGAGAGAGAAGAGAGAATTCTACATTTCCTTGATTTGCATAGACAGCTCTGATTCTAACTGGATAAGACTAAGGATATCCATAGGTCTGACTAATTGTTTGTCTCCTTCCAAGATTCCAAGCTAGGAAACGGTTTCAAAACAAATTACCTCTAACTGGATCTCTGAATCCATTTATTTTTCTATGCTCAACATGGCAAATCCTCACCCTGTCCAACAAAGGCTCTTTTTATTAGAGCAGTGGCTTCATCTGGGGCCTTTTACAATTTTAGAGGCAGCTATCTGATCTTTTGTGCATATGTTCACCAAACATTAGAATGGATGTTGACAAAATCGGAACTGCCTAGACATGGTAAGGCGTTGCTGAGTCTAATTATGGTGGCTGCCAAAAAGGCAATTACTAGAAAATGGAAATCAGTCTAAATCATCTATATGAGAAATAGTGAATATAGTAACAGAGAGAAAGCAACTGGAATTGAGATCTTTAGAAAAGGATAGGAGCAAATTACATAGGAAAAACTGAGAATTGTGGGAATGATACATACAGGGAAAGAATGGGGTATAAAAGAAGGCAGGACTTAAATGAGCTATGTAATGTTTGACTGAAAATGATTGGGTAGATTATAGTGATATATAATGTTTGCAACTGGGAGTGTGTCAGTATGGTTCATGATGTAAAATGCTTGAAACTAGGATTGTGACAGTGTGGTTTGTTTTCATTTATATAAATGTATGATTACCTGTGCCATAGTGATGGTTTAGTAAAGATGTTTCACGTTTAAAAAAAAAGCCAGGAATTGAATAATTTATGTAATGCTGCTTAGGTTAAATGATATATAGCAATATATGTGAAGTGTAATGTTTGTAAACATGAACTTGTTAATACAGTTTGATTACTTTTATATAATTGTAAGTTTGCCTATGTCACAAGTGATGATTCAATAAAGGTGTTTTAAAAAACATTTGAATGGATGCCTTTTCTAAATTCAGCGCCACCTTTGCCAGGTCAGTCCTCTCTGGATTATTGTCGCCTTTCCAACCACCTTTAACACCTCTTAAGCTTTGGAAGTCACCCAATAATTTGGAATACTGCAGCAGTGATCTAAGGATAGTCCAGTTGTGTAAGAACTTACTTCAGCAGTAGATGTCCTACTCATCATTGTTGCAGTATTCCTTCTCTCCCTAATATGCACCTTCTCTGATACTTTACTTTTTCCTTATGGACCAAGGGGATCACTGTCTTTCAACTCTCCCATCTTAGCTGACAGGTTTATTCTGTCTGTCAGGCCCTCTTCAGGCTTACTGGCTTGAAGATACTCTGAGGACGTACACTCATACGTCCACTTACGTATCTTCTCGCCTGCTGTGTTAGGTCATATGTCAGATGTATGGCTACTTAGAAGACGAGTGTTCATGTTGTTTGGCGAGATAACCCAGAAGTTTGAAATAATGCAGCAGTGGTGAGTAGGACATCTACTGTTATGGTAAGTTGTTACACAAATGTACTTCCTTTCAAATCAAGTAATTTCTATAAGTGCACCATTGTCATCTCTCCTGGCCCTTAATCTAGGCTGTACTATCAATGAGCCAGGCATCTATGAGTATTTATTGAACTTGGAGGTGTCCTTTTTCACTTCAGACCTCATTCATTAAGAATCACATGCACGTATGCACAGTACAGAATGCCAGCATATGCAGAGATTGTCAAGAGAACAATGTTTAAGCCTGTCAGACACAAGTCTAAGAAACCTCAGTCTTAGATCGCACTGCAACACCCACATTTTTATCATTCACTTCAGCAGCCACTGCAAAAGCCCCTAGGATTCTAGGAGTCACAGTGGTGCTGACTCCAAACCCTTAAGGTCTATTGAATCTGCATTGGCCTAGCATAGTGTTTTAGTTATAGTAGACTCTATTAGATACACCAGTACCAGCCTCAGCTGACTGGATAAGAATACAGTGCTGGGCAGGTGTCTTTCAAGAGCCACAATGTCAGAAGAGCTCTTGACTCCATCCTCACCTGTAGGATTATGATGTTGCAGTTGCTCTTGGCATTGGTTTATGACTTTAGATGTTCTACCCAGAGGTGTATGCAGAAAGGATATGCTGGACCTTTCTATGTATGCGCTGAAGCAGGAAAGCCACTGGTCTTGAGGGGTATTTTACCATTGACTTAAGTGATATATAGCTTCGAAAACAAAACAATTGACTAATAATAGGTTACGTAGTTGTCATTCCACAGGGAGGGGATCCATTGTGTGTCAGTATTTGATGAGATGATTGACCAATCTTCCTGTTTTGAGATGGATGGTCTGCTCTGCTTTTATCAAGGCTTTTGCATTTTAACTAAAGCCTTAATCCCCCACCACCATAGCACTGCCTTTTTTTGGCCAAGTCTGTCTCCTTGATATTGCAACCTTGTAAATTCTCACTAGGAAATTTAGTAATGTGATTATGCTTAATGCCAGGAGTCTTGCGAAAAAATACCAAACCCGAGACCCTACATCACCTGAAAACACTTATGCATGTTTAGTTACAGAGATAAGGTTTTATGTAAAGAAAATACTTGTATTCCTGGGGTTAGTGCCCATCATATGTTCAGATCGGGAAATTACAGCTAAAGTATCATTGTTTGGCAAGAACCTCATCAGATTTTTCATTAATTCAAATATGAATACTTGAAAGTCTAAGCTGCCTTAAATAATGTTAATTGCCACATCATAGCAAGTTACAGATCACCTTCCTTGTCCTTTGTTGACCATGATAATTATTTAAATTCTTTACAGCAAATCTGTGTAAATCCAAACATTTTATTTAGTTATTGGCCAGGATAATACAACTGAGCTAAAAAACACTTTTTCATTGAATTCCCTTGGGGGCTGGGACCCAAGTCAATTGACAGTTATAACAAATGATACAGGCAGTATTTACAATAACAGCATAATAAAATAACTGTATACATATGTGTGCATTGTGAAGCCAAAGTTAAGGTAATAGTATGAGTAAGGAGATTTTTTTTTTTGCTAGTTTATGGAGGCGGGGTTAATGGCTGGCACATGTGTAAACCCAAGGAAGTCATAAGATGTTTCATTACAGATGTTAGAAATGCATTAGTATTAGATAGGTGGAGGGGCATTGCATACATCAAATATTGTTACTGAGAAGAGTCACCAATCACCAGAGTGGCTATTATATTTACAAACAATTTGTTCTGATAAAAACATCTTGAGAGTCTAGTAGGAATGCAGCTAGACGTCTGATAGCTTGTTTTTAAATGGACATTGGTTTGTATAGAATTGTATGGCTTAATTCGAGCTATGCATAATAGTTTGGAAATAGTCCATGTGTAAAGTAGTTGGCCGATACTGTAAATGGTAAGTATACCCAAAACAATTTCTTGACTTTATAAATGCCAACTCCCTTGAACAAACAGTGGGCCTGCCCACTATGGGCCCCAGTATCATTCAGCTTGCCTTGTTAATAATTTAACTTCCTGCACATGTGTCATTGCTCTGTATTAAATCAGACAATAAAACGGCTACCATCTCCTTTAAAACTGGTGATACTGCTCACGTTAATTCGGTGTTCAAAGACTTCTGATAAGCTAACCTTCTGCACTTATTTAATTATCTAAGGAAATTGCACTGTAATCCTTCAAAGATGGACCCCACTGCTAAGTCTGACCAGTCTCTCTGATTTCTAATGTTGTCCCCATCCACATTAAATTTACTTGGAATTAAAGCAGCAAACCCATATGGTTGAGCATCCATATAAATACATAAATTATGTAAGAAAAGGAAGAAGTGATTTAAAGCTTTTAATAAGTTGTATTCTGCCTACCTTAAGAGGTCAGCTAAGCAAACCACCACAGAGCTCAGTGGTACCATAAGAAAGTTTAAAGCTGATCCTGAACTTAAAATAGCCATTGAAGCCAAAGCAGTTGTAAATTCTTCTTTACGTCTGTAAAGTTGAGAGTAAAGTTAAGTACAGATACCCAGCAATGTTCAGAGCTTGCTCACGAAAATGGTACCCACTTAGACTCAGAAGAAATAGCAGGTATCCAAGCTAACAAATACAGGTCTTGTTTCACCCACCTTAGTTCCAGCTACCCCCTAAAATTTATTGTAGAACAAGTCCGGTCAGTTATCTCAAAATCTAAAAACATTCCATCCGTAGGTCCTGATAACATAAGGGGTTGTGCAGTTATTAGTACTAAGTGTGACCTATCTGAACCTGCAACCTAAGCCTCTTCATGGGTTGCATTCCCAAGGCTGTGACAGTAGAAATTATAGACCTACAAGTCCCACTAGTCAGTATAACATTTTGCAGTGTGTCATTTCTGATCTCATAAAGTTAGACATTGGCAATCTCGTAGCCCTGTGCCCAAATCAACTCAGCCTTGTCAAAGGCAGATTCTGTCATCTTAACCTTGTTAATTTCCTTGAAAAGGTCACTGAAGCAGTGGATGGTGTCTACACTACACAGTGCACACAGCTTACCTTGACCTGACTTAACACCTTTGGTACTATTCCCCATGTGGATGACTGACGGACTTGAATATAAGCCCACACCTTGTGTGATAGCAAAGTGGTTGACTGACAGAGCCTATTTAGACAGAATTGCAGGTGTTACAACAGAGTGTTAAAATGTTAGTTGTAGTGTCTCAAAGGGTGGGAATTTGCCTATTCATGATTTGCTTCTCACATCTTAAGGTTAATCCCCTGGTCTCTGGTGTTATCTAAGTTTGCAGATGCATGAAAATTAAGTGTAGTTATTTGCACATCCATGGCCATGCAGTTGCTACAGCAAAGGTTAGATTATAAGAACACTGATAAAACCCAAAAAAACTAAGTACAAAAATGCACAGACTGGCTGAAGATTAAATCCTTTTACTTCCAATAAAAGTAAAACCAATGTAAAATAACACACAAATAAATCAGTAATCAGTGAGGTAAGCGCTTTCATTTGGCGGTTGCCAAACTTTTTCAAACAAGTAATCGTCATTTCCTGTTAAATAAATAGTCAAATTCAATGATGTAATACAATCTATTTCCTTTAAACCTTAAAGAAATATTGTATCCTATAAAAGGGAGCATTGTATCTTTAAAAAATGTACTAGTGAATACTGTCAGACCACTGTAACCACATCAATTTATCAATGTGCCCAGCCTGTGAAGCGTTCCTAAAAGATTTACATTTAAAACCATTAAATTTTGTGTACATGTTGAGTATTAATAAAATGTGTTTCCAAGGTTTAAGAAACTTAAAATTGTGTTAAAAAACCTTAGGAAGCGAACCACAACAAACCAAAACATGAAAAATGTTGCCCAACACATACTTATACGTTAAACCAAATTCAATCGTGTAAGTGTCACCAATATTGACCTTTGCTTTCTCACACAATGAAAAGCTATAGTTTACCAGATCATTCCTATTTGAATTTTAATACTGGGAACTGTAAATAATGCATTCTATAGCCTACGCATGGAAAACGGTCCTGAAGTGTAACTTGCATAATAGAAAAGCCACCCGTACTAAATAAGGTGTGGTTGTTTATTAATGTGTGAAATATAAAAAATATTAGTTATTAATTTATTAAAACCTCGTATCTTGCATTATAATCAGTTAGTAACCTGTGTAAAATGTTAATGATAATTGAGTGTGTATTAAGGAAATTTCTATAAAGTGCAACGTGCATAATGAACTACTATAACCTTTAGTAATCAACATTAAATCAAATTGATCCTTAAAATTAATAATAAATATATAATAAATATTAATAAAATATTAATAAATATTAAATATTAATCAATTATGATAACATTTTAACTGTATGATGTATAAATAAATAATAAAATACTAACTGTTATATTGTTAATTTGATACATGTAAAACTACTTATTATAACAGAACTTGTTTAATTATAAGTATAAAAAAAAGTTGTGTAAAATAATTTAAGTAAACAGTGTAGTATAGTGTATACTTAATATTTGTAGCAAAATAACTACATATAATTAAATCTGTGAATATTGTAAGTCTGTTAAAAGTAAGTTTTGTAAGTGTATTATCAAGTTTGAATAAAATACAATACAAAATACAAAAGTATAATGCTCAAATATAATAATGCTTAAAAAAATATAATAATGCCTAAAAAAATACCTAAGGAGTCCTGAAAAAGTAGTATAACCTAGAAGCATATTATCTTTCTAGAGTTTTTAACTTTAAAATGCTGGCAATTGAAATTGCATTATTTAATCTGGGCCAATTGTGCGCATTTAATTTTATTTGCCATTGTAATTCTAATTTTTCTAATAATGGTTGCCATGCACCTCCCCTAGCGTCCAAATTTACAGCATCTAGAGCAATAAATTTAAAAGAATGAGATGTATGTGTGTTAATATGTTTCGCTAAAACATTGGTTTCATTACAGTCACGTATAGCTCTTATGTGTTCGCCCATACGGTCTTTCAATTTCCTTTCAGTTTTACCTATGTAAAACCCCATACAGGCACCACATAAACATAAAGCACAATATACTATCTTTTCACTAGTGCAACTAGCTTTCTCCTTTATTCTAATGTTCACCCCGTTAATTATTATGTTAGTAGTTTCCAACACATAACAGCAATATTTGCACCTACCACATTTAGAAATTAAATTTAAGTCTTTTATTTCAAAATACTGAACAAGTAATGAAGCCGTTTTATATCTCTAGTTCTTATAACCCCCCACTGCAGCCGACTTTGGAAATTTTTTAAAAATTGTTCGAATTAGATTTTCATGCTCTTGATACTTCAGGAATAAGAAATAAAAAATACAATTTAACTAAACAAGAGAATGAGACTTTAAAAACATTAATGGAATCAAAAAGTGTTAGACTTATGAAGCCAGATAAAGGAGGGGGTATGACTATATTTAATATTGAAGACTATAATACTAAAATGGAAACCATATTAAATAGTAATACATACACAAGGAGCTCCATTAATTAATTAAATGGAGCATACAGACGTATTAGGGGTATCTTGTATGCCTTGTTCATTGAAGGGGATATTGACATGGATGAATTTAATTTTATGAATGCTAGTTATCCAAGGACTCCAACTATGTTTGGAGTCCCAAAAGTGCATAAAAACTTAAATACACCCCCTTTCAGACCTATCGTGGATGCACAGGGTTCGATTACTCCTTTCAGACCTATCGTGGATGCACAGGGTTCGATTACTAACCCAATTGCAAAATTTATTGATGATAAATTAAAATTATTTGTACAGGCAGATAAACATCTATTAAAAGATTCTTGGGACTTTTTGTCCACAATAGGGTCCACAATATATAACGAAAATGATACTTTTCTCACCATAGATGTCAAAGATTTGTATTCTGTTATTCCACATCAGCAGGGAATGGACTGGGTGAATTCATATTTGATGGAAAAGGGACTACCTCAAAATAGTATTAATTTATTTGATCAATTATTAGATATTATTCTAAAGAATAATTTTATACTTTTCAATAGCAATGTATATTTACAAAAAGAAGGTGTAGCTATGGGGTCACCATGTGGAGGCCTGTATGCAAACATGGTAATGTGTGTATGGGAGAAAAAATATATTTTTATTCACCATTTTTTAGTTATTGCAAAACCTATTTGCGTTTTTTAGATATATTTATTTTATGGAATGGAAATGAAAAATGAATTGACGAATTTTTAAACTTTATTAATGTAACTACTTCATTTTTAAAATTTACAGCTACAAAAAATAAAAATTCAATAGCCTATTTGGATGTATTAGAAAAAGATTATGATAACAAGAAATACATAACAAAAATATTTTGAAAAAAAACTTATAGTAATAGTTTTTTACATTTTGATAGTTGCCATCCCTATACCCAAAAAAAGCTGTTTTAAAAGGTCAATTCATTAGAGCAACAAGAATGGTTAGTAATAGGGATGACCGTGATGCTCAGAAATAGAGGGTATCCTAATAAATTGATTGTTATGTTAGGAGTAATAAAACGTGATAATCTACATTTTAAGCCTCTTTTAAACCAAATACTTACTACAACTACAGATTTAACAGAGGCAAATACTTTGGGAGAAAGTGAATTACAGCTGAACATCTCGGGTTCAGACAATCTTTTGCACAATGTTACAGATCTATGAGTAACTAATGATGTAAAAAGTTTTACTAGAAGTTTTATCACTACTTTCAACACTAACAGCGCTTCTATTCATGAAATTCTTATGAAAAATTGGCAACTTTTAACAGATGATCCATCATTACATTACCTTTTTGATTACAATCTACCAATAGTGTACAAAAAGGGTAAAAATTTGAAAAAGTGTTTGGAAAACACACAGTTTACTAAATATGGGAAAATGTACAAATGTGGTAGGTGCAAATATTGCTGTTATGTGTTGGAAACTACTAACATAATAATTAATGGGGTGAACATTAGAATAAAGGAGAAAGCTAGTTGCACTAGTGAAAAGATAGTATATTGTGCTTTATGTTGTGCCTGTATGGGGTTTTACATAGGTAAAACTGAAAGGAAATTGAAAGACCGTATGGGCGAACACATAAGAGCTATATACGTGACTGTAATGAAACCAATGCTTTAGCGAAACATATTAACACACGTACATCTCATTCTTTTAAATTTATTGTTCTAGATGCTGTAAATTTGGACGCTAGGGGAGGTGCATGGGAACCATTATTAGAAAAATTAGAATTACAATGGCAAATAAAATTAAATGCGCACAATTGGCCCAGATTAAATAATGCAATTTCAGTTGCCAGCATTTTAAAGTTAAAAACTCTAGAAAGATAATATGCTTCTAGGTTATACTACTTTTTCAGGACTCCTTAGGTATTTGTTTAGGCATTATTATATTTTTTTAGGCATTATTATATTTGAGCATTGTACTTTTGTATTTTGTATTGTATTTTATTCAAACTTGATAATACACTTATAAAACTTACTTTTAACAGACTTTACAATATTCACAGATTTAATTATATGTAGTTATTTAGCTATAAATATTAAGTACACACTATTTGTTTACTTAAATTAATTTTACACAAGTATTTTTTTATACTTACAATTAAACAAGTTCTGTTATAAGTAGTTTTACTGTACATGTATCAAATTAACAATATAATATAAACAGTATTTTATTATTTATTTATTTACTTATACATTATCATACAGTTAAAATGTTATCATCATAATTGATTATTTAATATTTATTAATATTTTATTAATATTCATTATATATTTATTATTAATTTTAAGGATCAATTTGATTTAATGTTGATTGCCAAAGGTTATAGTAGTTCATTATGCACGTTGCACTTTATAGAAATTTCCTTACACACTCTCAACTATCATTAAATGTCTTTAACATTTTACACAGGTTACTAACTGATTATAATGCAAGATACGAAGTTTTAATAAATTAATAACTAATATTTTTTATATTGTGCACATTAATAAACAATAACCATACCTTATTTAGTACGGGTGGCTTTTAAATTATGCAAGTTACACTTCAGGTCCGTTTTCCATGCGTAGGGTATAGAATGCATTATTTATAGTTCCTAGTATTAAAATTCAAATAGGAATGATCTGGTAAACTATAGTTTTTCATTGTGTGAGAAAAGAAATGTCAACATTGGTGACACTTATACGATTGAATTTGGTTTAACGTACAAGTATGTGTTGGGCAACATTTTTCATGTTTTGATTTGTTGTGTTTCACTTCCTAAGGTTTTTTAATACAATTTTAAGTTTCTTAAAGCTTGGAAACATATTTTATAATACTCAACATGTACACAAAATTTAATGGTTTTAAATGTAAATGTTTTAGGAACGCTTCACAGGTTGGGCACATTGATAAATTGATGTGGTTACAGTGGTCTGACAGTATTCACTAGTACATTTTTAAAGATGCAATGTTCCCTTTTATAGGATACAATGTTTCTTTAAGGTTTAAAGAAAATGTATTGTATTACATCATTGATTTTGACTATTTATTTAACAGGAAATGATGATTACTTGTTTGAAAAAGTTTGGCAACCGCCAAACGAAAGCGCTTACCTCCCTGATTACTGATTTATTTGTGTGTTATTTTACATCAGTTTTATTTTTATTGGAAGTAAAAGGATTTAATCTTCAGCCAGTCTGTGCATTTTTGTACTTAGTTTTTAAAGGTTAGATTATGCCAGTTTATGCAAAGACAAATGTCTTAAACTAAATGCAAAAATAAAAATATAATGTAATTCAGTTTCGTAAACAAAACAATTCCAAATGCTACTACATACACACCTCCATAAGGACATTGTTAAAAGAGATATAGCCATCTTTATTAGAAACTCCTTATCTTTTGGCTATCCTGTGTCTACAGTAGTTAGGAAATCCTCTTATCTGGCATAACTAATATCCATGGGGCATCTATTCTAACTCCAGAGCAGTATTGGTTCCCCTTTACTCATGTTTCATGAGATGAATAGCAAGTTTGTCAGAACGTGCATCTTATCTTAAGAGACAGCAGAGGTTCCTGACTAAAGATTACTGGGCTCAAGACCCTCCATTATCCTGACAGATTGGCAGCCCTCTCATTATACTCAGTATCCCAGGGAATCTTTGATGGTGATATGGGATTGATTTTAGCAGATGCCAATTGATTGTGCAGTACTGGCATTTATTTCCATACCTGCATTTCTGAACGAATTCCACTACTGCTAT